>NC_064627.1:551489622-551639622 GCF_023864275.1 Schistocerca cancellata
GCGAGTTGCAGAAACCCCTCTCGCGAGCCATGGCGAAAGGGTTCTCCTATCAGCAATTAAGGGAGTTAGTAATTAGGCAAAAGTTGACAACCAGGGTTCAGAAGCAGCTTGAGTGTCGTTACATTTGGGAAGTGCAGCGAGGTGAGGAGCAGTTACATCAGTATGCCGAGTTCAGACAGCCTCTTTGGCCTTGCTAAATGATTTACCTGAACAAGAATTGGTATCTATCGTCCTTAGGGGAATGCGTGCGGCGGTTAAGTCGCATTTTGTCTTCCATAAGCAGCCTTCAACCTGGGAAGAGCTCCGTGACGTGGTCGTAGCAGCATCCGCATTACTACTTGAGAACCATGTACGTCACGAGGTTAAGTGCAGGACGTCGGCGCTGATTTCGCAGTATATACATCAGTTGAAGTTATCAAAATGGAACCCCGGCGTTGTTTCAAGTGCGGCAGCAAAGCTCATTTGGTGCGCTCTTGTGTTCAGCCTCGTGCACCAGAGCCAATAGATAACGCCGGGTTGGGCCGCGAACTCGGGTTCGAGCTTTGAGACATTGGCGTACTTGGGTGGTCGCTCCCTCATCACCACCCTTGCCTTACGTTTGTTCTCGGGTAGGTGGCGAGCCGGTTTGTGCTCTGTTGGATTCTGGTAGTCCCTTTCATTATTGAGCTTCGAGTGGTTTTTGGAATTTGGGCATCTCACGAAACTGCGGTCGGTCCCTTCGCCGGTGCAGAGATGTCGGTTGGCCAGCGGCCAGGTGTTGCCTCTGTTTGGTTGGGTCCGGGGAGCATATCGGTCGGAGATTTTTCCTGGCTTATGTCTTTAGCCTTGGTTAAGGAACTGCACGTTAATCTAATTTTGGGGTGTGATTTCATTAATAAAACCATGTTGGTCTTGGATTATTCCGGAAACACCCTTTTCTTTAAATTCGCTCCTGGAGAGAAGTTTGGCCTTTGCGAATGCACTAAACGAACTGTTGGGGCGTTGGCCGTTGAGGCCGTAGCTAACAAGTTTGATCTGGCCCATCTCTTGCCCCATCAGGCTTCTCAGTTAAGCCATTTGTTGCATAGTTTCCCCCTTCTCCTTAGTGATAATCTTGGTGTTAGTAACGTTCTTGATTATCATATCCGTCTGTCCGACAATATTCCGCTTAGGCAGTCCCCATACCGCCTCTCACCACGGTGAAGATGCTCATGGCTAAGATAGATGCTCCAAAAAGGAGTGATTAGGCCTTCTACATCTGCTTAGGCTTCCCCAATATTTCTTGTACGTAAAGATCAGGGTCGTGATTTCAGACCTGTGGTTGACTACCGCCGTTTAAACCCTAAGGTTGTCCCTGAATCGGTATCCCTGCCTGATCTGCATAATTCTTTTACTTGGGTTGCCGGTGCTAATTGGTTTACTGTTCTTGATTTGCATCAGGCCTATTATCACATTCCGTTGGCTGAAGAAAGTAAACATGTTACCGCATTTTGTCCTGTTTGGAACTTGTTTGAGATCAACAGAGTTCCTTCTGGACTAGCAACTGGAGTGGCTGTGCTTACTCGTTTGTTCGGTAATATCCTTGGCGACTTAAGGTTATTCGTGTGTATAAATATTTGGACGACTTGGTTATCTAAAGTCGTTCGTTTGAGGATCATTTGGAACGTATTCAGCAAGTTCTTTTGAGATTACAGGGAGCTGGGCTGACGGTTAAGCCCAGTATGATGACGCTAGCCAAGCAGCAGGTATCTTTCTTAGGTCATATAGTGTCGGGTCAGAGTATTCGCATTGACAAAGAGCGAACTAAAGCTTTACAGGCTTTGCCTCCACCTACTGATAATAGGCAAATTATTTTAGGCGTTTCGTTCCCAATTTTGGTCAGTTTGCGGCATCCTTAAATCAGTTACGCCGGAAGGGCGACCGTTTTGGATAGGGACCCGCCCAGGAGGCTGCCTTTGAGCATATTAAAGCAGCGAAAGCCAGTCCTCCGGTTCTTAGGGTACCCGGTTTTAATAAAAGATTTGTTGTTGAAACTGATGCTTCTAATGCTGGTATTTCAGCTGTTCTCCTCCAGGAGTTTGAGGGGCAGAGACAGCCTTTAGCCTACGCGTCTCGCCGGTTAACTGATGCCGAACTCAAGTACTCCATCTACGAGTGCGAGGCTTTGGCCGTTTTATTTGCATTGGAGAAGTACCACTTCTACCTTGAACATCGGGTTTTCCAATTAGAAACCAACAATTAGGCTTTCAGCTGGGTGTTGGCTAGGCCGCGTAAAACTGGCTGTATTGTCAGGTGGGCAGTACGGATTTTGGCATTTCAGTTTGAAGTTAAACATGTGAGGGGCTCTGAAAATATCTTTGCGGATGCCCTCAGCCAGATGTTCACCGAAACTACACCTACTAAGAAAAACCAGCAGGTAGAGGGAGACAGTCTTAATTGTATGGTGTTGGGTGAAATTCCCCTCTTGTTTGAAGATCTGGCTCAGCACCAGGATCAGGATCCTGTTTGTGCCCCCATTAAGCAACGTGTGTTGGTAGCAGAGCTGTTGTTAAGAGTGTTACTCTCTGTAAGAGGGTGGGCGAGGCTAAGCAGTGCAAGATATGCTTGCCTGTAACTTTGGTGCGTCTGGTTTTTCGTTATTTTCATGATTCGTTGGTGGGTAGCCATTTGGGTACTTATAAGACTCTCCAAAAAATCAAGGAGCATTTAACTTGGCCCTTGATGAAATAGGATGTGAAGGAGGTGATATCCCAATGCCGCTTTTGTAATGTAACCAAGACTCCAGTCCTATGCACAAGGACCGTTACCTCGTACAAAGAAGGGTCATCGATATTTACTAGTTATTATCGATGCGTTCTCCATATTTACTTGGCTCCTCCCGAGCCATAACATTACCGCTGCCACCACTATTTATCGTTTAACTAATGTCTTCAGAGTATTTGGCCTACCCAAGCAGTTTGTTAGCGATAATGCTCCTGCTTTTCTTTCAGCTCCTTTCAAGGCCTTCTGTTTTCAGAACGGTATCAGGCATATCACGACCACCCCGTACTATCCCCAGGGGTCATTTGCGGGGGGAGTTAACCGAAATCTTAAGTCCGCGTTGATTATTTATCATCAGAAAACCTCTAGTAAATGAGACTCCAGTCTTCCCTGGTTTAATTTCGCCTTTAATACCGCCAGTTACGAAGCCTTACGAGCTACGCTCGCCTCCTTGATCCTTTCCTATCCGGTTGATTCCCCTCTTTCGAACTTGTGGGGAGTTCAAGATCTTATTCCAGCCGATATTAGTCCTCGTGTTATCAAGGAAAACTGGAACCGGGCCAGGCGTAATATACTCAGAGCACATTACAAACAAGATGAGTTTACAATCATTGTCGAGAAAACTTTAAGGGCAGGCCAGGGGATCAAGTTCATGTCCGCAGTGTCCCGCGGGGGCAGGTACGTGGCGGGAATCTTAGTAAATTTACTCCTCGTTTTCTGGGGCCTTGTACTATCGTCGTATTTTAGGTCCGGTAAATCTGTTGGTCAAGGAGAACAGTTCAGGTAAGCAGTATCGGGTTCACCTTAGCCAAATTCAGGAAGCTCAGAGGTTGAATCACCACCTCCCTTTGTTGATGGGGAGACTGAGCCCTTGGCTGGCTCATGCTATGCGTTGGATTAAACCTTAGTTGCTATTCTGTGTTTAATCTCTCGCGGTTATCGCGATTATGCTGCTATCCTCTCTTTCCGCGGATGGCAACAGCTGTGTGTATCGATATTCGTACCTTGGACTATCTTTGGCCTGGCTCTTATAGTTTCCAGATGGGCTGTGTGCGGGCAGTTGGTCGGTTGGCGTGGAGCAGCGAGGATGTCTCCTTGGCGCATAGTTTGGCCGGGCACTCTGGCGGCACCTATGCGGTGTCGGCGTGCGTGGTTCTGTTCCCATTGCTACGAGGTTTGTGGCTCACCGATCCTGGACATAAAAGTTGATTTTTGACTTGGTCTACCAGCAAGTTACGAGTGTTCACATTGTGTCGTTTGGAGTTTGTTGTCGGCTACTGGGATATTTCCGCGAGCAACAACGTGTGTTTTCAAGTTGGCAAATTTTAGCCACCCTCCAGTGGAGTTTAACTGTAGTTGTTACTTTATGTTGATAATACCAGTCAAATGAGCTGTAACATTGTTAATTATGAAACATAAAACAGCAGTTGAGCTGTATTCATTTCGACTGCTTAAGTTTTTAACCGAAATTATGTAAATAATTTCATAAATAGTTAATTATTTTCTTCGAAGTCAGGAAACTTATAAATACAGACACAATGCAAGAAAATAGTTATGTTTTCTGCACGATTTATCTTTCTCAACCTCTGTGTAATCCTTATAATTCCTGTGCCTGGAGTTTTGCACTTCATTGGAGGTATCATTCATATTCACTGCGCCACTTTAGGTATCTGATGATTAATCATCCCTTCATTTGATTCATGTATTTTTCGGATCGACTGGGGAGAGAACCATGCCGCACGTTTTTCGATTTCGATATTTATCTCTTTTAAAAGGGAAGTACTTAACTATTACTTGTGGTCTTTGGAGTCGGAAGCTCAGACAATGATTCGCTACAGCACGGCCTGACGATTATTGGCTAATATCAACAGCAACAGAAAATGGTATAACAGGAGTAGGACTCGTTATGAATGGGAAGGTAGGACCGAGAGTTTGTTACTGTGAACAGCTGCGCTATAGGGCTGTTCTCATCGAATTCGACAGTAAACAAACATCGATAACAGTAGTTTTCCAGCCGGCATAGTAAGCAGAGGACGAACATATAGAGAAAGACTGAAAGAGAAGATTGAACGGGTACTTCAGTACACAAAGCGAGACGAAAACCTGATAGCCACGGGGGTTGGAATGCGGCAGTATGGGAGAGAATAGAAGAAAGCGTTATGGGACAATATGGACTTGGTAGTAGGAAAGAGAAAGGAGAAACACTAATTGAACTCTGCAACAAGCATCAGTTATATTTTCGAAAACATTTTGGGAACTACAGCGATTAACAATTGTACTTACAAAAACAGTCTAGATCGCACAAATCACATTTATTGTTGATCAGTTTCAGTCCGTAGTCAGACCATCTTCGGACCGTAAATTAGAACGTACTCCGAACTGTGGCGACAGATCTTTCGAGCATTAACCGCAGAAGCATCTGGTCACCAATAAATTTGCTTTTTGCAATTTATTGTTTCTCGGACTACAGATATCAGTTAACAATAACAAATGTTCTGTTCAAGGCTCCCAAGAAAGTGTGGCATACTTGGAAAAGGCAGGAAGATACGGGAAGATTCCACTTACATTGAATCATGTTCAGGAAGATGTTCCGTAATCAGATTCTGTATTTTAAGGTGCATCCAGGAGCAGATTTAGCCTCAGATCACAGTTTAGTAATGATGAAGAGTGGGACGAAGTTTCTGAGACCAATTAGGTAGAATCAATGCGTAAAGAAGTGTGTTACGGAAGTACTAAGAAATGACGACATAGGCCTCAAGTTCTCTGACGCCATAGATACTGCGATAATGAATAGCTCAGTAGGAATTTCAGCTGAAAAGGAATGATCTCCAGAAAGGACAATCACAGAAGATGGGAAAAAACAAAGCTACAAGGAGAGCAACTATGAAGAAACTATGAGTCACAGAGTAAATACAACAGTTGATCGACGGAAGAAAGAAAATGAAAAAAACGTGCACGGAAATTCAGTAATATCGAGGTCCGGGTCACTTAAGAAAGAACTACACAAGATAGGCTCGTAAGTCAGGCGCAATGAGTGCATGAAAAGTGTGAAGACATCGAAACAGCAATGATTTTCGGAAGGACAGATTCAGCATACAGAAAAGCCAAAAGAACCTTCGGTGAGATTAAAATCAAGGTCGGTAACAATAGGAGTGCAACAGGAACTGCACCGTTAAACGCAGAGGAGAGAGTTAATAGCTGGAAAGAGTATATTGAAGTCCTCTATGAGGGAATTGGCTTCTCAGATGATGTAATATAAGTAAAAAGATGAGTCGACATAAATGAGATAGGGAATCATGCATTACAATTTAAAAGAGCTTTGGTATTAGATGACCATCAGTTTGGCTTTAGGAAGGGTAAAGGCGCCAAGAAGACAGTTCTGAAGATGCGGTTGACCACGGAAGCGTACGACAATGTGAAGTTGTGCAATGCGTTCGGAATTTCGAGACAAATAGTAGGAAACTTCGTGGAAATACTTATAATTTACAGTATGAACAAGAACTAAGGGGAACAATAAGATTGGAAGAAATGTCTGGATTGAAAAGGGTGTAATACAGGGATGTAGCATTTCGCCCCTGCTGTTCGATCTATACAACGAAGCAACGACAGGAATAAAATGAATACGAAGGATAATATTCGTTGATGACATTGCTGTCCTTAGTGAATATGAAGAAGAACTACAGGGTCTGTTGAAGAGAATGAACAGTCTAATGAGTACATAATGTGGACTGAGAGTAAATCGAAGAAAGACAAAAGTAATGAGAAGTAGCAGAAATGAGAACAGCCAGAAACTAAATATCAGCACTGACGATCAAAAGTATCTAAAGGTAAGGAATTCTGCTATCTATGCGGCAAAACAAGCCATGACGCCGGTCGGAGTGGCCGAGCGGTTCTAGGCGCTACAGTCTGGAACCGCGCGACCGCTGCGGTCGCAGGTTCGAATCCTGCCTCGGGCATGGATGTGTGTGATGTCCTTAGGTTAGTTCGGTTTAAGTAGTTCTAAGTTCTAGGTGACTGATGACCTCAGCAGTTAAGTCCCATAGTGCTCAGAGCCATTTGAACCATTTTTGAAGCCATGACGGACGGAGCAAGGAGGACATTAAAAACCGACTAGTACCGTCGAAAAGGGCATGCTGGCCGAGGCAAGTCTATTAATACCAAACTTAAGTCTTAGTTTGAGGAAGAAATTTCTCGGAAAGTGCATTTAGAGCACAGCGCTGTGTGGTAGTGAAGCATGGACTGTTAGAAAGTCGGAACAGAAGAGAAGCGAAGCAAATGAGGTGTGGTGCTACAAAAGACTGTTGAAAACTAGGTGGACTGATACGGTAAAGAATGAAGAGGTTCTCCGCAGAATCAGTGAGGAAAGGAGTATGTGGAAAACAGTGACATGGACTGTGCGGTTAATCCCGGCGGAGGTTCGAGTCCTCCCTCGGGCATGGGTGTGTGTTTGTCCTTAGGATAATTTAGGTTCAATAGTGTGTAAGCTTAGGGACTGATGACCTTAGCAGTTAAGTCCCATAAGATTTCACACACATTTGAACATTTGAAAACAGTGACAAGAAGAAGGGATGGGACAGGTTGGTAGGACATCTGTTAAAACATCACTAAGTAACCTCCATAGTATCAGAGGGCGGTTAAATGAATTTGATTGTGGAAGAAGATAAAGACTGGAATATATCCAGGAAATGACTGAGGACGTAGACTGCAAGTGCTTCGCTGTATTGAAGAGGTTGGCACAGCAGAGGAATCCGAGTCGGGCCGCAATAAACAAGTCAGAAGACTGATGACTCAAAAAAAAAAAAAAAAAAAAAAAGAACAAATGTACTAATTTGTTTATTCATAATCTTTACAAAATACGTCTGCCTGATGAACAACAAAGATTCTGAATGTACTTGAAAAACCTTACCTTTGTACGAGTAACAACAGTCAGAGTTTATATGGAAGAATGTGTGTATAGCGGTCATAGCTACTGAATCTTCTGGCGTTGCATTTTATAATGAAAGCAAGGCTGAAAAAAAAAATCAAGGCACGTTGATAGGATTTGTCAACATAGAAACATCATTGAAAATTGCGAAATGGTGGAAGATATTCGAAGTCCTGAGACAAATAGGGAAAGACGGTTAAAATACATTATGTATAAGAAGCAAGAAGGAGCAATAAGTGTGGAAGACCAAGAACGAAGATCTCGAATTACAATGGGTGTAAGACATAGATTTAGGTCTTCAGCCCTACTGTCCAATTTACATATAGACAAGCAATGACGAGTGTAAGAAAGTTTCAAGAAGGGGATTAAAATTCAAGATGAAAGGAAATCCACTATAAGATTCACTGATCGTCAGTGAACGTGAACAATAAGTATAGGATCTGTTGAACTAAAGAACAATCTAATGCGTACAGAATATGAATTGATAGTAAATCGGAGAAAGACGATAGTATTGAGATAGTAATGAGAAGTAGCAGAAATGAGGACAGTAAGAAACATAACCTCACTACTGGTGATCACGAAGTACTTAACGTTAAGGAATTCTGCTACTCAGTCAGCAAAATAACCCATGTTGGACGGAGCAAGGAAGACGAAAATCAAACCAGCACAGGCAAAAATGGCATTTCTGGCCAAGAGATACCTTCTAGTATCACGCATAGGTCTTATACTAAAGAAAAAGTTTCTGAAAATGTGAGTTTGGAGAAGGGAATCGGAGCATTTGAGATGTGATGCTACAGAAGAGTGTTGAAAATTAGGTAGACTCATAAGGTAAGGAATAAGGTGGTTCTCTGGATGGTCAGAGGGGCAGGAATGTATGGAAAATGCTGAGAAGCGGAAGGGACAGGATGGTAGGACATTTGTTAAGACATGACGGAATAGCTTCCGTGGTTCTTGGCTGAGCTGTGAGGGTAAAAACTGTAGAAGAAGGCTGAGACTGGAATTCATCCAGCAGATAATTGAGCACGTAGTTTGCAAGTACTACTCTGAGATGAAATGATCGGCTCTGGAGTGGAGTTCATGTCGTATCCCATCAAACCAGTCAGAAGACGATAACTGTTCGCCTGTGATGACACATCTCAGAACAATTTAGTCTTTTCCTACTCTCCCATGCAAGAGTCCTATCTTCACACCCATATACTGCCACATTCTAAACATTTGCTTCCAGAAATCTTTTCTCGTTGTGCCATAACGTTTACGGTTCCACTTAAAAACACGGACAACTGTTGTAATATATATATATTATTACATTTATCTGAGATATATAACAGTTAGAAAGTTAAAAACGTAAAACTTTTTAGGTATTGAGCTGTGCTTTCACTACCCACCGCTTCGTCTGATCTACAATGCTGAAAATGCACTAAGCATACTTGGCATATGCATTGCTTCAACAAATTTTTTTGTAAAAGTTCCACAGGCTTCACTGGACTGTTTGCAAACGCCTGTTTATTATTTTAGCACAGATTTGGGACATTAAACTATATTAATACATTTACAGTACATTATTTATTTATATGTCAAATGTGTAATATGTTAAGATTCAGTGAATATGGGGATGGCGCAATGTGAGTTGTGGGTGGATAGACATGACTGATGCACACGCTTTTATAGGTACAGTTTTTCACTGATAATCTCTGATAGGGCTGTGTTTAATGTCATCCTTGTCTTATGGGTGCACAAACATTACGATATCTACCTTTCTATGAATACAGGTTTTCATAAATAATCTATGGTAGCACCTTATTTAATGTCGCCCTTGACATCTGGTGCAGCATCTCACGTTTTACATCTCCAGAAACTTCCTGTACACTGTTACTATACCAACATGGAGCCACAAGAGACTTCATTATTCTCCATAATGAGGTGTATGGCGTCGTAAGGTCCAGGCTTAATGGTGGCCATTTTAATGAACTTGAAAAGCTGCAGAACCATACCGAATACTGGTGTGTTGAAACTGTTCATAAGGAACAAGACACTTAACTACCTTATATTCGAGCTGAGCTACTAACAACATCTACAACATGTCCAAATAAGAATTTCTATTCACATACCTCAGTGCTAACAGATATAGTCCTGCTATCGCTGTGGAAATCACAAGGTGAGGCAGGCGTCTTTTATAGTCTTACATATAATGAGTACTTTTGAATGACAAGTCGGCCGTTGTGGCCGAGCGGTTCTAGGCCCTTCAGTCTGGAACCGCGCTGATGCTACGGTAGCAGGTTCGAATCCTACCTCGTGCATGGATGCGTGTGATGTCCTTAGGTTGGTTAGGTTTAAGTAGTTCTAAGTCTAGGGGACTGATGACCTCAAATGTTAAGTCCCATAGTGCTCAGAGCCATTTGAACCATTTTTGAAGGACACACAAGTTACTTTCCTCCTGTATGATCTGTCATGTATCGCGGACCCATCAGAGACTAACAGACACACTTGAAGCATGGTACCTGAAAACAATGAGTACTATCATGGCAGGCTTCAACTCGCTGCTCCAGGTCGCTGCAACGTATTTCACTCACATACATCAATACATAACACTACTTTTAGAAATATCATCAAGTGAACATGCTCTCTCATTAATGTATGCTGACTCACTCATATAAGTGGTGATAAAATAATTTATTAGACCCATATCGGTTTTCATTATAATATAACTTTCTGGTTCTGTACACAATACCTCTTTCTGTGTCCAACTGACATATGCACGTCACTAACTGCTCATCAGCAGTATAATTGCGTCAGTTCACCATCACCATCAGCCATCAGTCATAGCATCATAAAGGAATAATTGTAATACTCAGTCAAAGCAATACTAACAACAACGATTTTTGCTAGTTCCAGTAGAGTGGTATGAATAAAACAACTATACGTTTTCCTAATTCAAGCTAGCTATATGATGTATGTGGGGGAGAATGTGTTTTTCGTTTGTGTGTGTGTGTGTGTTTGTTTGTGTGTGTGTGTGTGTCTGAAGAGAGAAAGACAGACAGACACACACACACACACAGAGAGAGAGAGAGAGAGAGAGAGAGAGAGAGAGAGAGATAGAGAGAGAGAGAGAGAGTGAGAGAGAGAGAGAGACACACAGGGAGCAGAGGATTAAAGAAGATAATATGTATCATTTATCGGCTCCGTTTTCAGAATCTGTGAGCTATAGTGCCATTAGCCTGTTTATGTTACGATGTGACGATTTTCTCTCTCCACAGATTTGGTTTTGAGGCAAATTAGCGTCATGGAATTATCGACTGATACACGAGTTCCGCCACCTTCATGGATAAATCACAATTTCATAGAATCTGCTTTGAAGACTGCAGAACGTAAGAAAATTACTGTGGATTCCTTAAGTGTCCACTATGCAAATGCTGAAGGGCTTGGCTATTTAAGCTTAATGTTCAGAGTGACTGCCTGTCTGAGATATGAAGACAATGAAGAGACACTCAAGAAAACCCTAATAGTGAAAACCACTCTTGGGTCTGGCGAACTTAATGCTATGACAGAAAAGATAGATGTGTTCAAGACTGAGGCAGAGATGCTGTACGATGTGATGCCACAACTCTATGAGCAGTTGGCAGCACTGGAAGGTGATGAATTCCGGCCGTTGGCAGCCAAGTGCTACCAATGGGGGAGGCAGCCCGCGACTTTCCTCGTGATGGAGGACCTGTCAACGGCTGGCTTCAGGCTGGCTCAGGCTGGCCAACCGCTAGACCTCAAACACTGTGCAGTCGCGCTACGGGCATACGCTCGGCTGCACGCCGCTTCAGTCTATCTGCTCAGCAAACAGCCCCACTACAAGGACAACTTTTGTATGCACATATTCACAGAGAAAAACTTTCGGCAGCTAATGACATCTACAGGCACACAGTTCTTCAAAGCACTAGCGAAGGAGTTAGACAAATGTCCTGGCTATGAAGAATATTCAGAAAGATACAGGACATTGGCTGAAAGCTTTATCGATGTTTCATATGAAAGGATGGAACAGATCAAGACGCGAACAAAGCTTTCGGTATTGACTCATGGTGATTGCTGGAAGAACAACATGATGTTTAAATATGTGAATGGAGAAGTTTCAGAAGTCCGGCTAGTTGATTTTCAGGTAAGGATTAACTTTCCTTTTCCAGCAGTATCAATATTCATTCTACTAACCCCATATTGTACTTTATTCCTACAAGTATGAGGGTAGAACATATCATAAAATATATGACTTGAAATTGTGGTGAAAATACATGTTCTCTGCAGTACCTTGGTGAATTTATTCTTTTTCTACATGGGTAGAGTGGATTCAGTAGTTTTAGCTATTCGAAAAGGTTCTATTCAGTATCATGCCAACTACGGCTACTGTAAATTTATCCACACGGGAAAGTTGTCAAGGTATTCGACTGATAACAACTTCCTGAGGGGCAGAATCATTATGTCACCTTGGTGGAGACTCACTGTGTGTGTAAAATTAATTTCAGGAGTTCCCTAGAGCAGAACTATAGAGAGACTGCTGTACATGTTACATATTGATGAGTTTGCTGTTAGTGTTACTTACATTCCCAGAACGTTTGTTGAAATGTCTTTTCAGATATCAAGAAAATACCAGCCCGCTCTCTTAATCTAGACTAGTGTACTTCACGAAACGTAAAAGTTTGATAGGTTTAGATTTCACGATTAATGAGATTCAACCCAATTGCACTTCTGAAGTGAACGTGATAAACGACAACAAAAGGCTTAGTACTTAAAAGTCATGTAGATACTGGCAATATATGGATGGGACTGGAGGAGACATTAATTTGTTTTAGGACTATAGCAAAGGATTGGCTATGTCCAATTATTTTCAAAAAGTAGCTGATAATATAATTATTATATAGCATATTCACCCTTTCAGGAATGGAAAATGATCAACCACACACGATGTATTATTGCAGGGATAGTATCACACAAATTACCTCACAGTAATCCATAACAAAGGGCTGTGTTATCCCGTTTGGTAGAAATTAATGCAGGAACCCACTGAAATTGGCACTTAGGCGCTGACACCTACTTGTGTCTATATGAAAAAACAGTGTTTTGCGTAAGGGACAGACATTACATCCAACAATGTGTTACACATCTTTGGAAAAATGGGCAACATAGTTACACTCAGGAGCAACTGAATTACTGCAAGCCGGCCGGAGTGGCCGAGCGGTTCTAGGCGCTACAGTTGAAACCGCGCGACCGCTACGGTCGCAGGTTCGAATCCTGCCTTGGGAATGGATGTGTGTGATGTCCTTAGGTTAGTTAGGTTTAAGTATTTCTAAGTTCTAGGGGACTGATGACCTCAGAAGTTAAGTCCTATAGTGCTCAGAGCCATTTGAACCATTTTTTGAATTACTGAAAACTTCTTAGCGAGGAGGTGACGCCTCTATTAACACTGATGAACGGAGACAATTCGTCGTGACGTATTGATTGGCATATTGAGAGATATGGGATATCATCGAGGCACACAACCTAGCAACTGGGGCCAGCAAACCACGAATATGAGTTGCAACTGAGTCCAAAGCATTCACATCTAGTCTAATGGTCCCAAGCGAGTTCTACAGAATAGAAATTCTCATGACTTCGGGCACAAGACAAGAATCCTCATGTTCAAGCCGTGTTTCTCAAACCAAACAGTGCCAGGGAGCAATGCTGTGGTGTATTGTTGTATTGTGATTGGAACAAAAATTTAAGCATGCGATTGGACAGTGGGTGCCAACTTCGTTCGCCTGTATGAAATGGTGGCAGAACTATCAAGGAACATTGCCACATGATGAACAATCCCCCGTAAGATATAACTTTCAGTACCTCTCTGAGAAGTGGCTTGTTTGTAAGCAGTATGTTTTGGCACATGTAGTTTTCCACGCACTCTAACAGGCCTGCAGGCGTATACCAATGTGTACTGCGACTGATGAATTCTGACAAACATTTTCGATATTTAGAGCGCTCAGCAGTGATATTCCTGCTTCCGTGCCTATCAATGTATTAGAGGTGCTTGTATTTGGTTTAGCAATTTCCCCCTACAGCCAATCTGTGGTTCTGGACGAATGTGTTAGTCTGGTTTGAGGAATACTACTTTGAACAAAAGTGTGCTCATTTGGCTTCTCCAGTCACGTGACTATCCT
The DNA here is from genome assembly GCF_023864275.1 of Schistocerca cancellata. NCBI lineage: Eukaryota > Metazoa > Arthropoda > Insecta > Orthoptera > Acrididae > Schistocerca > Schistocerca cancellata. The sequence continues at coordinate 551,503,456 of NC_064627.1, forward strand.
TGTACACCACTGAAATGGCGATACATTGCTGCTTTGTAGCCTGTCTCTGCTGTATTTGCTGGCGATCTGTGTCAACTATAACTGACACAAGGGGTATGGGTTCCCTCGACATGTGGTTTTTGTGGCATATGCATGATATAGTCGCAAGTGAAAAGCCCAGTACTTGCACCGTTGCAAAGGTGTGCTCCATCTCTCGCCATCCAACGTTATGACCCAAATGAAAAGTGATGATAACACGCCGTCCGGGGTGGCCGAGCAGTTATAGGCGCTATAGTCTGGAACCGCGTGACCGCTACGGTCGCAGGTTCGAATCCTGCCTCGATCATGGATGTGTGTTATGTCCTTAGGTTAGTTAGGTTTAAGTAGTTCTAAGTTCTAGGGGCTTGATGACCTCAGATATTAAATCCCATAGTTCTCAGAGCCATTTGAACCATTTTGAACCAAGTCGTACAAAAACAAAAAAGAAAAATTTGCAAAGGGAATCAAAGTTCAGAGGGAAAATAGAATAACTGTGCGGTTTGCCAGTGACGTTATAGTTCTGTCAGAGACAAGAAAGGATTTGGAGCAGCGGTTGAAAGGGGGGTTTAGGGTGAACATTAACAAAAACAAAGCAAAATTAATGGATTGCAGTCGTATTTAATGCTCAAGAAATTAGGGTAGGAAATGAGCCACTAAAAGCAATAGGGGTGTTTTGTTATCCGGGCTGGTACTATACATGTTGTACTGGTGACAAATCTGTGGATTGGCGATTGGATTATCTCAACTCAGACTGCTGATAGAGACAATTGTCATTTGTGGACGAGCATTGTCCTGTTGAAGTATAGCACAACGATGCTTTCTTATGAGGGGTAACAAGTGAGGACGCAGAATGTCCGTGTCATAATGACCCTCCACACCATGACACCAGGAGCACACACCGCTTTGCTTCTCCAGAACAATGGAAGAATGAAATTTCACTCCAGGTCGCTGGCATACTCGTCGACCTCGGTCATCCAGGGTAGTGCAGAATGGTGATTAATCACTGAACACAACACGACCCTGTTGATCAGCAGTCCACACTTCCCGACCACACCATCTTTCCAAAGCTGGACGGTCGTGCTGGACGGTAATCCACTAGTCAGGCAGCTTCTAGTCTACGATCATTAGTTTATCATGACACAGAATGTTGCAAGGAATCCATCACATGTTCTCCGATGGCAGGCGCAGATGCGAAAGGGTAACAATATGCTTGGTGCTCAATACGGAGACCCTTCCTTGTGGAGGTCAGACCTGGTCGACCAGAACCTTACTACCGAATATGTCTGCCCTCACGTTCACACACAGTCCAACATTAGATCACTGTCACACCTCAGATGTTCCACAAAATAATTCCACCGAACAATCAATTGGAGACCTATAATGAAGCACTTTCCAAACCCTGGAATGTGCTGATAACGCTGTCTCGCAGTAGTACACAACATGTTCGTGTCCTTCTGCGATCACACAACAACACGCACCATTATGCCCCTTATACAGGGTGTTAAAAGAATGAACGGCACAAAAGGACACATTCCAAATAAGCAGACAGAGAAATTATGTTATATCAAAATTGGCTAGGAACAAACAAAAACTAGGCTTTGGAATCTTGGTGACGTCTGGTTACGTTCTGAATCGCCAGTGTTTTGTTTTACTTGTCACTGTTGCCAAGCGACGTACGTCATCGGTTGTTAATAGGTATAGCTGGACCAACTGTCTGGCCTCCACGTTCTCCGGACCTAAGGCCACTGGACTTTTAACTGTGGAGACGCTTGAAAGCAGATGCGTATGAAGCACAGTAGAAGATGTTCAGAGTCTCCGTACCCGTGTTATGGAAGGCTGCGAAACCACAAGAAATACTCCAGGGATACATCAGTGCATCCGAGATCACTAGGACGGCGTTTTGATGTATGTATCAAAGCCAGTGGATGACATATTGAACACCTTATGTGAGAAACGATTGCACGGGGTATCATGGTACGTTCTGTTCGTGGTTGTTTCCGATTATTAATTAGTTATAGAAGCTGAGTTGTAACAAAGAAACAAAGCTTATCCAGACCAATGTCCATAAAACATAACTGATTCGTCTACGTATGAGGAATGTGTCCTGACATTTGTGCCGACATTTTTGTTACATCCTGTATACCGTACCAGAACTGGTAAGAATACTGAACACGAAGGACCCTAACGCACTCTTGTGGCCGTTCTACCTGGCACCCAGAATGATAACTCTAATCATTTACATATTTACAAATACACCGATGGGGTGTACATATTGTTAGCTACACAGACATGTTTCTTGGTGCTTCAGTCTTATTTTTTCAGGCAGAGAGTTTTCTTCTATAAAAGATTGAACAGTAGGGGCGGAAGGCTACATCCTTGTCTTACACCATTTTTAAAACGACCACTTTGTTCTTAGTCTTTTAGTCTTAGTGCTCCCTCTTTGTTCTTGTTTTCCTTGCCTTTCTCTTTCTTTGACTCATCAATCTTCTGACTGGTTTGATGCTCCCCGCTGTGAAACCCTTCCGCATTTCAACCTTTTCATGTCAGAGTAGCAGTTGTAGCCTACGTCCTCAATTATTTGCTGAACGTATTACAATCTCTGTCTTCTGCAAGTTTTACCTTTTACAGCTACCGCTAGTACCATCTAAGTTATTCCCTGATGTGTTAATAGATGTCCCTTCTTCTTATCACTATTACCCATATGTTGTTTCCCTCGCCGATTCTGCGAAGAACCCCGTTATTCCATACCTTCTCAGTACATCTAATTTTGAGCATTTTTCCATAGCACCACATCTCAAAGGCTTCGATTCTCTTCTGTTCTGGTGTTTTCATTGTCCATGTCTCACTACCACTGAATAATGTGGTCCAAATGTACATTCTCAGAAATTTCTTTCTGAAATTAAGACCTATGTTTAATCCTATCAGGCTTGTCTTGGCCACGAAAGACTATTTTGCCAATTTAAATATCTTCAACATTTCGCGGCCCTGTCAGCAACTATGTACATATAAATTTTAATTTTAATAGTTAACAGCCTCAGGAACCTAGGTATCAGTCGGGATAACCCAACCTTCTTCTGAAGAAGGTTGGGTTATCCCGACTGCAACACAGGTAAATTCTAGGCAAACAGTGCAACTGAGGCTGTTAATTATTGAAATTAATATTAATATTTTGCCAATGCTTGCTCTGTCCGTATTGGGTTATTTTTCTGCCTAGGTAGTAGAACTCCTTTACTTCATCTACTTCGTGATCACCAATTATGATGTTAAGTTTCTCTCTTTTCTCGTTTCTCCCACTTCTTATTACTTTCGTCTTTCTTCGGTTTACTCTCAGTCCACATTCTGTAGTCATTAGACTGTTCATCCATTCCATGTTGTAATTCTTCACTTTCACTGAGGATAACAATGTCATCAGCGAATCTTATCACTGATGTCCTTTCACCCTGAAGCCTTAACCGTTTCTTGTTCCTTCCTTTTGTTTCCGTCGTTCTGTCTTCGATGTATAGACTGAAAAAATTTTGCGAAAGTATACCCCTGGCTTACATTCGTTTTAATCCAAGCACTTCGTTCGTCTTCCAGTCTTATTGTTACCTCTTGGGTCTTGCATATTACCGGTCTTTCCCTACAGCTTATACCTAATTTTGTCAAGATTTGGAACATCTTGCATCGTTTTACAATGTCGAACGCATTTTTCTGCATTCTTGCATCCAGTTTCACTCACAATGTTAGAACTGCCTCTCTGTTGCCTCCATCATTCCTAAAGCCAAACGTATCATTCAAGAGATTTTCTTTTCGATTCTTTTGTGTATTATTTTGGTCAGCAGCTTGTGTACATGAGCTGTGGAGCTAATTATAGGATAACTCTCGCACTTGTCGGCTTTTGCTCTCTTCGGAATTATATGGATAATTTAACATCCGAAATTTTTCCAGCGTATTTCCTCTTATAATAATTTTCGGGTGTGCAGCCTGATATCGTTGACATTCTGCGACAATATTTGGGCACAGAGACGTCCGGCCATCTTCAGATGAGTAGACAACTACTGAAGAGGCCAGGCGCATTCATTGTACTTGTGCCAAACATCGCGCATGCAAAATGTGCTGGCGTCTTTCGGTGCATGTTTCACGTGATGACTCTGCTACTCTAGGATATGTTTACGTCCCGTCTTAATTACACGTTGCTTTTCTTATTAGCACACACATCAAAAAAAGTTTTGCATCACCTCGGTTTCGTGAGTTCCAGAACCTGTACAGAAAATTGGAATAGAGATCAACATAAACATTACTTCCACCCTTTTTACTCAGTTTTGGAAGTTAGAGATGATCTAATCCCTGAGTGTCGAATGACCCTGTAGAGTCCTCTGTGACTGGCAAATTTTAATTGTAGGATTCTAATTTTTATCTAGCAAAAAGCCGTTATCGCGATGTATAAGATAATCGGCAAGACGTATTTTCACCGATTCTTTGATTACTGAATCCCAAAAGCTGGAGACTGGTGCTAAAATTTTTGTTCTGTAGTATCGCAAAGAGTTTCCCATGGAAATACAGTGTTCTGTTACTGTTGATTTTAACGGTTGACGAAGACAAGGGTGTCTTGCTGTTTGGATACATGGGCTTTTAAGGTGATAGTGCCGAAATTCGCTATGGTATGCTGTTGTTGTCTTCTTCTGATAATATACAGCCAGTTCCATTCATCCTACATACCAACGTGAACAGTCATTCTATTGCCAGTTCCCCCAATGATGGAATGTTTTCTATCCCTATAGGTCTATTTGATCTTAAGTGTTCCAACCCTCCTTCAGACTCTGATTCTAATACCGCATCCCCTACATCTTCCCTGTCGATTCCTGTTTCTTTCTCTATTACGTCATCAGACAAGGCTTACCCGTCACAGAAGCCTTCAATTTACTCTTTCCACCTATGAACTATATCCTTTGCATTTAACAGTGGCATCCTCATTGCACTCTTAATGTTATCACCCTTGCTTTTTATTTCACCCATGGCTGTTTTAACTTTTTTATACACTGAGTAACTCCATCCGGCAATCATTTATTTTTCAGTTTCTTCACATTTTTCATGTAGGCATTTCACGTTGACTTTCTTACACTTCCTACTTATTTCAGTCCTAAGTGACTTGTATTTCTGTATTCCTGAATTTTTTTGAGCATTTCTGTATTTTCTTCTTTCGTCGATGAGCTGAATTGATTCTTTCGTTATCCGTTGATTTATCTTCCGTTAACAGTGTTGATTATCTAGAGCTTTTCTTGTCCAGCATTGTTCCAGTTTCCTGAAACTTCATATTTTAGCGGAAATTTATTGTGATAGTCTCTTCGAGAAAAATCAGTAACAGAAACGAGACCCTTCATGAAATCCACACTAAAAGCTATCTTTTGTGATATTACGTGTTGATTTCAGTGACATGGTGATGGGCGTCCTTCGAGTACAAGAAACGGTCCTATTGCAATGTCTGTGGGGGTCATAATCCCTGACTGTTATCGCTGCCATGGCACTCTGTATTCTGCTACTCTAGGATATGTTTACGTCCCGTCTTAATTACACGTTGCTTTTCTTATTAGCACACACATCAAAAAAAGTTTTGCATCACCTCGGTTTCGTGAGTTCCAGAACCTGTAAGGAAAATTGGAATAGATATCAACATAAACATTACTTCCACCCTTTTTACTACTTATTTAACCACACATTGCATGTTGTACGACCGTACAGCGAGATCTTCAGGGGTGGTGGTCCAGGTTACTGTACACAGCGGAACCTCTAATACCCAGTAGCACATCCTCTTGCATTTATGCATGCCTGTATTCGTCGTTTCATACTATCCACAAGTTCATCAAGGCTCTGTATGTCTACATTGTGCCACTCCTCTACGGCGACTCGGCATAGATCCCTCAGAGTGGTTGGTGATCCACGGTGTCCATAAACAGCTTTTCAATCTACCCCAGGCATGTTCGATACAGTTCATGTTTGGAGAATATGCTGGCCATTCTAGTCGCGCGATGTCGTTATGCTGAAGGAAGTCATTCACAAGATGTGCTCGATGGGGGCGAGAATTGTCGCCTATGAAGACGAATACCTGGCCAATATGCTGCTGATATGGTTGCACTATGGGTCGGACGATGGCATTCACGTATCGTACAGCCGTTACGGCCCCTTCCGTGACCACCAGCGGCGTACGTCGGCCCCACATAATGCCACCCCAAAAATCAGGGAACCTCCACCTTGCTGCACTTGCTGGTCAGTGTATCTAAGGCGTTGAGCCTGACCGGGTTACCTCCAAACACGTCTCCGACGACTGTCTGGTTGAAGGCTAATGCGACACTCATCGGTGAAGAGAACGTGATGCCAATCCTGAGCGATCCATTCGACATGTTGTTGGGCCCATCTGTAATGCGCTGCATGTCGTCGTGATTGAAAAGATGGACCTCGCCATGGACTCCGGGAATGAGGTTGCGCATCATGCAGCCTATAGCGAATCATGTCATCGACGGTTCCTGTCTCTCTGTGTCTCCACCATGTCCGACCAATATCGCTTTGGTCCACTCCGAGACACCTGAACACTTTCCTTGTTGAGAGCTCTCCTGGTACAAAATAACAATGCGGACGCGATTGAACCGCGGTATTGACCGTCTAGGCATGGTTGGACTACAGACACACGAGCCGTTTTCCTCCTTCCTGGTGCAATGACTGGAACTGATTGGCTGTCGGACCCCATCTGTCTAATAGGCACTGCGCATGCATAGTTGTTGATATCTTTGGGCAGGTTTAGTGACATCTCTAAACAGTCACAGGGACTGTGTCTGTGATTCAGTATCCACAGTCCACGTCTGTCTGCAGAATTCTGGGAACTGGGGTGATGCAAAGCTTTTTTATTATGTATGTTCATGAGCAGAGTTGCACATTGCTGCATTCGTTCGTTCCGCACTTCAGATCGACCTGTTGCTCAACTTTACGGTTGTTGATGCGCTGAGCGTGATTAAGTTGTTCTGAGTCGGGATTAGATTTTTTCCCTCTACATCTATGGGTCTCGAATTTTGATCCGCTGTATCAATATATTATTTGAGTTTCGTCTTGCGATTTATCGATAGTTATTTAATTATGTTGTCATGCACTCCATCGGTAACACCACCGTACGTGAATGACGTCATACATGTTGTTTGCGTCTTTGTACGATACCAAGTTCTATACCGGCAGGAAATTGCTCTTACAACTAAGAGCGCTCTCAGGGTTTCTGCAAGGGGAAGGGGATGCAAGTCATGTTAGTTTTGTGGTGAATGATGGAAAAGTTTCTAGATTTTATGACAAGCGGCTCTGGGTACATTTTTTGCTAGTCGGTACCAGTGACATGTTCTGGCGTTCTTTGTCCTGAATTGATATGTATGCCTGTTTCTCAACTTCACACTACAACTACTTCCATTTGATCTGTTTACCTGTAGAGGGACTACACACTATTCAGTGGTCTTTCAGGGCCCTTGATTTTAAACCAGCTCTGGACGTTTGACATTAATAACTGACCATACACGAACCTGAAATGTAGTTATAAAAGAAACAGAAAAATAACAAGAAAGATTAGGCCCCCATTATTTCTGAGAATCTCTCAGTCTCAACTGACTGTTTGGTGGAGTTACAGTGTTCATCAGTAACCAGCCCGGCCTCGGATCTGCTGTACTTCCTGTACGGGAACGCCAGCGAAGACGTCCACCGGCACCACATGGAGGACCTGCTGCGCGAGTACCACAGCACGCTGGTGGGCCTGCTGCGGCGTCTGGGCATGGAACAGCAGGCAGACGCCTACACCTTCGAGGAGCTGAAGAACGACATGGACTACTGCTTAGTCATCGGTGTTTACTTCAGTGTCACGAGCGGATTTGGCCTCACCTCCGAGGAACACGGCGCAGAGTATGCAAGAGCGGTCAATGATCCAAGGAAGTTTGACAAAGTTGTCGTTAAGTCATTCAGGAATCCGTATTCATTGTCCTACATTAAATATCTGTCGCCAATTTTCGTTAGCAAAGGAATTTTATAATATTATGTATTCCTTTCGGTATATTTTTAAAAAATCCGTAGGTACCATTTATTTTATTACCCGAAAGATACAAAGTTTTATTGTAAGGACTAATCGTGGAATCGTTGACTTTACAAGAGGCAAAGATTTAAATTCATCAGCCATTAAAAGATATTCACAAGCATATCTGAATGTAGTTGAAATAACATTCTGTTACTACATTGTACAAAGAAGTTTGAGTGTTATATCTTCTCATGGTGTATTTTTGCGACAGAATCTTTCTTGTAGCTCCATTTGCTTGTGTCCCAGAGTTGGTAGAATAAAAATTTAACCAAGTAAATATCTTCACTGATTCTTGATGAGATTGGTCTTTGCTATTTACAGTAAAATTAAAATTATTCAATGTTTACTAACATAATTAAAGTGTAATGTAGTTATCGATGTAGTAATAATACACGTTCTTAATGTTTACAAGTAATTTGACTTCACTTAAGAGCGGATTCCCAATGGAACTGAACCTGTCAACCAAAAATTACCTGCCTACAAGGCATATGGTAATGCTGCTGCCAAACCGTAACAGTTTGGTGAGGGGTGGTACGATACACTGAATTCGTGGTCTCCGTAAGTCAGCAACTATCTTGCAAGAGAAACTGAAGAAGCCATCAACGAAGTTTGTCTTGAAGATACCCTTACGGTTTTTGTAGACCATAGACAGTAATAATTCGTATCCTTACGACACACCACAATTATTAGGCATTGGCGCACAATATCTTTGTCGTGAATCACAGTAGCGCAGCGATTAGCACTCTAACAACACTTTATTTCATAGTCACAGAACATACAATAAAACAAGTCAAAGATACATTGTCCTAACAGTAAACAAACAGTCTCTCACTTGCGAGAAGTACATCACTCTGTGACATTCCCCAACCTGGTCGACCTCCAAAGGTACGGCCAGCTGCACAGGACGACTAATGATGTGACCTTCTGGTGTCCGGAGAATTATCGTCCTTACCCCGCCGTCTCTTCCTGGTAGTACCTATTCTATCCTGGCCTTCTTCCACATATGTCGCGGACGAATGTCCTCTTGGATCAGCACGATGTCGCCAGGGCGAAAGGGGATGACTCGTCCCGATGGGCGTTTAACTTCATGGTAGTTCCGGAGCTCCAATAGGTATTCTTTAACCCAACGGTTCCAAAAACTGTCCCCGATGGGCGTTTAACTTCATGGTAGTTCCGGAGCTCCAATAGGTATTCTTTAACCCAACGGTTCCAAAAACTGTCACAGAGTTGCTGTCTCAGTCGGAATTCCTTTGTTAAATTCGTGCTCGCTGAAGGCTCTGGTCCCGTCGAAATAGTCGTAAGTTTTTCTCCTGCCAGAAAATGGGACGATGTGAGTGCATCACAATCATCTCCTGGTGTGATGGGCCTGGAGTTCACTGCGGCTTCAATACTGATCAAGGTGGTGTTCATTTGTTCCTCAGTGAGCTTTGCGAGTCCCAATACATTCCGTAGGCAACGCTTTATAGTGCCCACCATTCTTTCCCACCATCCTCCCCACCAAGCCGCTCGGGAGACAATGAATTTCCATGTAATACCGTGGTGGGCGAGGAACTGATAAGATTTTGTGGTGGTTAATGCTTTCCAAAGTTGGGCTAGTTCCATATTCGTAGCGTGGAATGTTTTCGCGTTATCTGTATATATCGTGTGGGGTAGTCCGCGTCTTCCGGCGAATCGCTGAAGTGCCATAAGAAACTTGTCCGTTGACAAGTCTGTACAGAGTTCGAGGTGTACAGCTCGTGTGGTAGCACATGTGAAAAGAGTGATATACGACTTGTGCGTTTCCTTCCCCACTTTGATGAATAGTGGGCCAGCAAAGTCTATACCGGTTATAGCAAATGGTTTGTCAGGTGAAACTCGTTCAGGTGGCAGCGGTGCTTCGGTCTGTTGCCCTCGTGGATTCTTCAAGATCTTGCATGCGAGGCATGAGTGTAGGATTCTTTTGATGGCCTGACGAGCTCTAAGGATCCAAAATTCAGTTCGCAGTTCGGATAGTACAGAACGAACACCAAAGTGTTGGAGGCGGATGTGTGTCTCTCGAATAACCAATTGTGTGAAGTGGTGGGAACCGTCAAGGAGTACAGGATGTTTTTGTTCCCTATTTAGGTTAGTGCACTGCAGTCGACCTCCTAGACGTATCAGTCCATCTTCTAGGAAAGGATTGTATCGTGCGAATTTTGACTCTCTTGGCAGTGGTAAGTTATTCTGAAGTGAATGTGTTATTCTGAAGTGCATGTAATTCGTTGGGGAAGGAATCTCTCTGGCCCACTCGAATCCAATACATTTTGGCAGCTGATAATTCGGTGGCTGTAATTTCTCCTGAAGATTTATTCTTCTGACGAATGTTGTGTAGGAAACGGAGAGTCCATGCTGTGATACGAATGAGCTTCCAGTATGAGCTGAATTTAAGTAAGTTCACAAGGCTGGTTGGCGTAGATATCGACAAAACTTGGCTCTGCGTTTTCTTCCTCTTTTCTTCGGGAGGAAGTCGTACCATCGTTGGAGTTTCGTTGTTTGGCCAGCATTCAGGAGGGCGTGTAAGCCAAGGCGGCCCATACCACCAAATATCCAGAGAATTCATTTGGTAGCCGAGGAGTCCACGTGAGAGGTGGTCAGCAGGATTGTCTCGTCCTGGGCAGTGTTTCCATTGCGTGGGAGTCGTGTGTGTTCGTATCTCAGTTACCCGATTACAAACGAAGGTCTTCCATCTGTTAGGATCACAGCGAATCCAACTTAGTGTTATTGTAGAATCCGTCCACAATATCGCAGGGGCAATTTTAAAGTCTGTTGCGCGGCAAAAGTAACACAATAGTCTGGTCCCAACTACTGCTGCTAAGAGTTCGAGTCGAGGCAATGTCACCTTCTTAATAGGAGCAAGTCTGTTCTTGCTACAGACTAAATGGGTTACGACGTCATCATCTAAGACAGTACGAATGTACAAAGCTGCTCCATATGCCTTTTCCGAGGCGTCACAGAATACGTGCAGCTTAGAGCCTCTTCCATGAGCTGTAGCTATCCATCTAGGGACACGTATATGTGACAATGAAGGTAAGCTAGATATCCAAGTGCGCCATCATGCCCCTAAGTCCCACGGCATAAGTTCATCCCAGCCAATTCCTCGGCACCATGTGTCCTGGAATAGCAATTTCCCAACAAGAGAAACTGGGGAAAACAGTCCGAGTGGGTCATAGAATTTAGCCGTACATTGTAAAAGGTGTCGTTTGGTGGCTGGCTCTTCTGACGACCTTCTGATGATTTCGATAGGATCGATACAGAAGTAGTCACCTGCAGTGTTCCAGTCTACGCCTAAAACTTGAGTCTGGGTGTGGAGTTCTCGCCCTTCTGCCCTCCAGATAGTGTGGAGTTGTTCGCAGTTGGTAGCCCATTTTGATAAGGGGAGACTGATCAATTTCATTAGGGTTACAAGTTCATAGTATATAGTTATCACCAAATTATCACCTTCTACAGAGATCACAATGTCGTCCATGTACGCAGTCTTGTTTATAAGTGGCGCTACGGTGGGAAATGCTGTCATACACTTGTCGGCAAGTTCTCTTAGCGTTGCAGAAAGTAAAAATGGACTGCAGGTCAGGCCGAATGGGAGTCTGTTAAAACGGTATTCTGTTAGTTCGTCCGTCGTTTGAAGATTTCCTGTTTGATCCTGGCTAATCTTGAACCAGAAAAATCTGGTCAAGTCTTTGTCCTTTTCGTTCAAGGTTAATTGAAGGATGTCCGCGACGATAGCCATAGAATAAAGTCTGAAACGCAGTAAAATTTCCAGAATCTCTGGTAATAGGTTCGGTCCTACTTCTAATACCTCATTCAGAGAAGGTGCATTGTTTTCGTGAGATGAGGCGTCAAAGACTATTCTCCACTTAGTGGTTCCGTATTTCTCCTTCCTCACTGCATGATGAGGGAGATAAAATAGCTCCTTTCCTGAGAGTGGGGTGGGAGCGACCTCTACTTGCCGCTTCGTAATGTAGTCTAGCATAAGATCGAAATACATTTGCCTAAATGTCTCTTGACGTTGAAATCTTTCCCTAAGGAGCTTGAATCGTTTTTCCGCGATCGGTCTGTTACTCGAAAGCACTGTATGTTGCCTTTTGGGAAGTGTAACCACTGCTCGGTGATCCTTTATAGAGAAAGATGCTGTAAACTCTTCAAGAAGTCTCGTATCCTTGTTGTTCACAGGTAGATCCTGATCCGCAGTAATCCCTATAGTTTTCAAGTCCCAAAAGCGTCTGAAATCATTGTCCGAGTGCAGATGAGATGGGTCAGTCTGAGCAAAATTTACCACGGTTGCATGCACACAGGCTTGTGACTTGTTACCACTAAGTATCCAGCCAAACAGAGAAGGAACTAACACTAAGCTTTCAGAGATGAGTATGGGCGAATTGTGCTTCACTATCTTCCAATAAAAATCGCCTCCTACAAGAATCTCCACGGGAAGATCTTCTGTTGAATCGGTTTTCGGATCTGCTAGCGTAATCTTACGGGCATCTGGTAAACTCTTTATATGTTGTGGAACTGAAGGCTGGTGAGAAATAACGTGAGTACTTTCGAAGGCAGTAAGTGACACTGAAGAATTCTGCCAAGGCCCCTTCATATTAAACTGAACAAGCCTGCGGTGGTGTGGGCGTGTAGGGTTTGATTCAAAGGAACAAACGGTCAGTTCTTGTCGGTCTACCGTTTGCAGTTTGAGATCATCAATCAGCGATTTTGCTATGAAGCTGGACCGACTGCCTGCGTCCAGTAGACATCGCGTTGTCCTGCTCAATCCTGTAGGTCCTGAGACGCATACCTGGGCTGTCTGAAGATACGTGTATCCGTGGGGAGCGACAGATACCTTTCCCACGGAAGTAACGTTTGTCTGACACGCAGGACCCATAATATCCTTTAGTTCCTCACAAACTGACTTATGATGCAGTCTTTTACAGTTAACACACCGAGCCTTTTCTTTCTTTTTGCAATTTGACACTTTGTGCCCACGTTGAAGACAAAGAAAGCATCTGTTTGCTAGTTTCAATTTATCTATTCGATCATTAACGCGTACGATCTTCTTACAGTCTTGCGCCCAATGACCGCCAGATTCGCAAAAGACGCAGAATGGTTCCTTTACGCTGGTATCCTTCGGAGTCGATCTTTTAGATTTCGTGTGTACGTGAAGTGTGGACGCTGTGGGAAAGTTACTAGAAGTGCTTGAAAATTCACCGCGTATCTTCTGCGTGGTAAGCTCCCCGTCGACTTCCTCGTTCAGAAACTCCATCAGTTGCAAAAGGTCCCCTTCGGATATTCCCGTACGCTTGGCGTGAATTATCCAACGGCGGCATATGTCATCCGGAAAAGCGCGTAAAATTTTCGGCGCAAGGACACGGCCGTATCCGTTCACGTCTTCCCCAAGTGCCTGGAGAGCTTGAATACGTCGCTGGCATTCAATGAATGTTGAACTAAGTTCCTCTGGGGTGGACAGATTACTTGGTTTTATGGCTTCGAGATAATCTAAGTGGGCTTGAATTATTCGATCCTTGTTGCCATAACGCGCTCGGAGAATCCTCTTCGTTTCTGCGTACGTCTCGGCCGTCACCGCAATACCGTCGACTAAATGCTTTGGTTCTCCCGAGAGATAGCCGCGAAGAAAAATGTGTTTATTAATTGTAGTTACCGTCGGATCGTTGTCGACCGACTGCTCAAACTGCTCCCAGAATCGCGCCCATGTCTCAATATCGCCTGAAAAAGGCTCAAGTTTGATCGGCGGAAGTTTTACTGAAGCTGTGGGAACACTCATTGTTACAGATTGTACCGGCGGATTGTCGGGAATCTTTATGTCTGCTACCGATTTCGCAAGCTGTTTCTCTATTTCGTGAGACAATCGGGAAATTGTGAGTTTCGCGGTGTCTATATAATCTTCGCATTTAGGAACATCTTCTTCGTATTCGCCATCGTCTAACAACTCGTGAATATCCTCATCTAATTTAACGAGGCCGTCCAGAACGCTTCCCAATCTGTCATTGTAATATTTATAATCCGCGATTTCCGATGTGTCGGACAACCTTGCAACTTCCGCTACGAGTCGCGTAATGTTTGCTCTTTCTCTCATACGTTTTCTCTTTAGAGAGTGTAATTGCGCTTCTGGTTTGTGGTCTGGCACGTCCATTCCGTCCGATTACTCCAAAGTTTAAAGCAGTGTCGGCTAGCGATCTGCTGGTCCTAGTAAGGCGTTATCTTTGGATTGCTAGTCGAAGTAGTTCAATTGATGGTCGCTAGATGGCAGCACTAGTCATAAACAATCTACAGGCTTAGCGTAGGATCTGATAATTCGTTAAAGCGCTAATCGAACAGCTACAATAGCAGTACACAGCGGCAATAATGTAATCAGTTGCCTTTACAAATGGCACTACAAAACATGTTGCGTGATAATTCAATTGAACTTAGCTGTGTATGATGGCGGTTGTCGTCGAAGAGCTTGTTGCGTGGTGTAACAAATCGCTGCAGTAAACCCCGTCGTAGTATTTCCGCGTAACGTGCGTCCAGAATTCGGTTCACTACGACAATCGTGGAATTGTCTCGGGCAAAGTCTATTCCCGGGTTTCGGCACCAAATTCTTATGTCATGAATCACAGTAGCGCAGCAATTAGCACTCTAACAACACTTTATTTCATAGTCACAGAACATACAATAAAACAAGTCAAAGATACATTGTCCTAAGAGTAAACAAACAGTCTCTCACTTGCGAGAAGTACATCACTCTGTGACAATCTTCAATGCTTGAACGCCATTTGTATACAGTTTGGGCATTCGTGCACTAATCGTAATTTTCAAATTATACAGCCAATTCGGTCACACGATAAGAGCACGAAGCTCGTTTACGAAAATCTAGTGGAAGCTGCTAAAGAGCTGGTTGCAGCCGTTGAATAAGGTAGGCAATAAAATGCGTTATTGGAAAGTATGTCATAGTCCATCGTTCGTTGTCATGACCATGCAAGTCGACATTTTGAACAGCTGCTATCTACAAACACCTCCGCAGGGCGATACGACAGAAAATTCAGTATGTCTCCAAAAATATTGCAGTTGCTTCTTGTGAATGTCACCTTGAATGTGGCACTGATCTTAAACGTTTTTAGCCAGTCTGGCTACCTACTCCTCTGGCTTCGTCATTACAGTGGTCTGAATGTACACGATAACTGAGTCATTTGTTTTTGTTGATAATTTTAATTTAAAAGAGCCACATAGAGAATAAATCACTTACACTCACATAAAATTACTCCGTAACCAGACAATGGACATCGTAGGTTTCTGATGTCACTGCACAGTAACAGAATCTGCCAGACACTCCCGAAAATTTGTCTGTAGAATTGATACTAACCTTGTACATCCAAAAAGAGACAATGAATGGAATCAAACTTAATCTTCTTCCTTCTGAAAAACACGGTGCTTGTTTGTTCCCGAAAACGGTTGTTTTATCCATCAAGATAAATTAAACTAACCTGGGTTGAGTTATAATTAATCTATGGAATATAATGACTAAAGGCTGTATACTTGGAATGGACCTGGATTCACTCAGTGGCTTCAGATAGATTCTATAATGTTAACACAAAAAAACTAAACTCCCCCTGATCAGGCCATGAAAGCCCAACGGTACCGACCGGCCGCCGTGTCATCGTCAGGTCACTGGCATCACTGGATGTGAATATGGAGGGGCATGTGGTCAGCACACCGCTCTCACGACCGTATGACGTTTATGTAGTTTAATATTTAGAGACCCACAGTGTCAAGAGTTTGCCGAGAGCACCACACATTTCAGGCAATACCTGTCACCACGGACAACGCGGTGGTCGACGACGTTCACCTAGCGACTGAGAGCGGTGGCGTTTTCGTAGTGTTGTCAGTCCTAAGGGCCAAGCAAGACGGCTTGAAATAACCCCAAAAGTCAATGTATGAGCTAGAACGGTACATCGAAACTTGGCGTTATTGGGCCATGACATCAGATGACTGACAAGAGTGCCTTTGATAACAGCACGATATCGCCTGCAGCGCCTCTGTGGTCTCGTAACCATATCTGTAGAACCCTTACCGACTGGAAAACTGTGACCTGGGCAGGCGAGTCCCGACTTCCGGTGGTAAACCTGACTGTAGGGTTCGAGTGTGGCCCAGAATCCAACGAAGCCACGGACCCACGTTGTCAACGAGGCACTGTGCAGGCTGGTGGGAGTTCCACAATAGTATGGGCCGTGTTTACATGGAATGGACCGGGTACTCTGGTCCATCTGAATCGATCATTGAATGGAAATGTTTATGTTCGGCTACTTGGAGATTTGCAGCCATTCATGTGATTCATATTCCCAAACATGTCACCAAACCAAAATTGTTAGCGATTGGTTTGAAAAACATTCTGGACAGACCGAGCGAATAATTTGGCCACACAGATCGCCCGACATGTATCCAATCAAACATTTATGGTCATAATCGAGACGTGAGTTGGTGCCCAAAATCTTGCACCAGCAACACTTAGGCAATTATGGACTGCTATACAGAAAGCGTGGCTCAGTATTTTTGCAGGGGACTTTTTTTTAAATGACTCTGAGCACTATGGGACTTAACTTCTGAGGTCATCAGTCCCCTAGAATTTAGAACTACTTAAACCTAACTAACACATACATGCATGCCCGAGGCAGGATTCGAACTTGCGACCGTAGCGGTCTCGCGGTTCCAGACTGTAGCGCCTAGAACCGCTCGGCCACTCAGGTCGACGCAGGGGACTTCGAACAACCTGTTGAGTCCACGTGCTGCATTACGACGGTCAAAAGGAGGTCCTCCGACGTTTCATTAGTAAGTATCCTATGACTTCTGTCACTTCAGTATCTATAAGGTATACAAAGATAACAATATGAAAGAAATCGAAAAGGAAGTAGATGAGATGGGAGTGAGAGAGGAATCTGACAGAGCACTGGAGGACCTCAGTTGAAACAACGCCTCTGGAATTTCCGTTTCGTGGGAATGACTGAGAACTTGAGTCAGCCCTGACAAAATTATTCCACCTCGTGTGCGAGGTGTACGAGATAGGTGAAATATCCTCTTACTTCAGCGAGAAAGTAATTCTCCCAATTTCAATAAGGGACGGGTGCTAAAACCTGTCAAGAAGTATTTATAGAAAAAAGGAAAGACTGATAAAAGCCTACTTCTGGGAAGATCAGTTTGTGTTACACATATGAGTAGAAAATTGCGAGGCAATACTGTCCATACTAGGAACCATAAAAGAAAGACTGAAGAGTGGTAAACTTACCTCTACAACATTTGTAGATTTAGACAATGATGGTGAATTGTACTGTTTCGGATGGTGGAGAGGCAGAGATAGAAAAACGTAGAGTTGCCAACAATATGTACAGAAAACAGATCGCAATTTTAAGAAAAAAATGTTCAAATGTGTGTGAAATCTTATGGGACTTAACTGCTAAGGTAATCAATCCGTAAGCTCACACACTTAACCTAAATTATGCTAAGGACAAACACACACACCCATGCCCGAAGGAGGACTCGAACCTCCGCCGGGAGCAGCCGCACGCAGTTTTAAGAGTCGAAGAGCATGAAACGGAAGCAGTAGTGGATAAGGAAATGAGAGAGGTTTCTAGTCTGTCTGCTATGTTATCCAGCCTGTAGACTGAGCAGACTGTGTGGGAAGCGAAAGAGGTATGAGGAAAGTAATTACAGTTGAATATTTTAAAAAAATGTAAGCTTTGAGGTTTGCCGACGACGTTGTATTTTTCTATATTTGTTTGGCAAACAAGATTTGAAGGTCCCAGTTTTTTAGTCATTTGACCCTGTGAGGAGCACTGTGCTAGTTCTCGGTTATATAAGCTAGTCCGCATGCTCATAGTCAGGACGTCTAACAAAGGTGTGGCTTCCGTACGCTATCTTATAGAAAACGTCTGGGAGATCCATCAGCCAAGATAAAAACTCTCGAAAGACATCATCAAGGCGCTGTGTGGCATAACCTGGGGGGGATTTCAGTTGTGACTTTGTGTACATCGGCTCTTGCAGTGGAATTTTCTGACGCAGAGTATTGTGTTCCGCTGTGGTATAATAGTTGTGATGCAATCCTCATCGATGAGCAGCTCAACAAGAGGATGCGTATGATTACTGGTACAAACAGACTAACTTCTATCTACTGGCTTCCTCTGCTAAGCGGGATCCACCCACCACAGATTCTCAGAACTAAGACCTTGCTAGAGATTACCACAATATAAAAGAGAATATGGAAATATCCATTCATTTCGACATACTTGTATGAAAAGAGGAAATAGGCCATACTGTATGCTGAACATGTAGCTACCAGTAACATGAAACTATTATATCATTGTAGCAATAGCTGCTAACACACTAGAAATGAAAAAGAAGTGGAATGGTTCGACAAATACAATTGTAATGATATCGGTACAGAACTTTACAGGAAAGTGTGGATCAAATGACTTAGAATCCGCTCTAGATGTAATCGGTGCTCTTACTCACTCTATAAATGAGATATCGTGGATCTCCGAGTTGTGACCGTGATATAGTGTGTCTGCGAGACTTACAAGAGAGGAATATTGAGATTATTCAGCAATGTTGTAAGTCGTGTGATTATTGCCACATCATGTTTCGGAGCAACACTATCTCATTTTCACGTGCTACAAACAGGAATATCAGATAAAAAAAATCCTTCTTATTCCAGCAGAAGTATAAGGATTACAGACGTCCTGATTTAAAACCCATCTTAAAATATTTTTATGCCATTAAGCCTCGTCACAAATTAAGAAGAAGCTACACACGCGCAATGTCAAATCAAACCATAAACCATAAATGATAAGCCGGTGCATCCATTACGTACGAGATGGTTCCCTCCTCCGATGCTGTAAGCGCAAGTGGTATGATTTTATGAATGCCGATGCCACAGCGGTGGAATGGATTAGAAACCTTGCTTTATTTAGTCGATACATTTTTGTTTTATACAATGACATTCATTACATATTACACACTGAGGAGCCAAAGAAACTGGTACATCTGCCTAATATCGTGTAGGGGAGTTGTGAGCACCCGGAAGTGCAGCAACACGACGCGGCATGGACTCGACTAACGTCTGAAGTAGTGCCGGAGGGAAGTGACACCATGAATTCTGCAGGGCTGTCCATAAATCCGTAAGAGTACGAGGCAGTGGAGAACTGTTCTGAACAGCATGTTGCAAGGTATTCGTGATACGCTCAATAATGTTCCCGTCTGGGGAGTATGGTGGCCAGCGGAAGTGTTTAAAATCAGAATAGTGTTCCTGGACCCACTCAGTAGCAATTATGAAGCGTTGGGTTTCATTGTCCTGCTGGAATTGCCTAAGTCCGTCGGAATGCACAATCGACATGAATCAATGCAGGTGATCAGACAGGATGCTTACGTACGTGTCACCAGTCAGAGTCGTACCTAGCCCTATCAGAGGTCCCGTATCACTCCAACTGCACACGCCCCGCACCATTACATTGCCTCCACCAGCTTCAACAGACCCCTGCCTACATGCAGGTTCCATGGATTCATAAGGTTGTCTCCATACCCGTACACGTCCATCCACTCGATACAATTTCAAACGAGACTAGTCCAACCAGGCAACATGTTTCTAATCATCAACAGCCCAAAGTCGTTGTTGACGGACCCAGGCGAGGCGTAAAGCTTTGTGTCATGCAGTCATCAAATGGTTCAAATGGCTCTGAGCACTATGGGACTTAACTTCTAAGGTCATCAGTCCCCTAGAACTTAGAATTACTTAAACCTAACTAACCTAAGGACATCACACACATCCATGCCCGAGGCAGGATTCGAACCTGCGACCGTAGCGGTCGCGCGGTTCCAGACTGTAGCGCCTTTCACCGCTTGGCCACCCCGGCCGGCGCAGTCATCAAGGGTACACGAGTGGACCTTCGGGTCTGAAAGCTCGTATCGAAGATGTTCCGTTGAAAGGTCCGCACGCTGACACTTGTTGATGGCCCAGCATTAAAATCTGCAGCAAGCAGCACTTCCGGAACGTTGAACGATTCTCTTCAGTCGACGTTAGTTTCCTTCTCGCAGGATCTTTTTCCTACCGCAGTGATGTCGGAGACTTGATGTTTTATCCGGTTCCTGATATTCACAGAACACTAGTGTAATGGTCTACGGGAAATTCCCCACTTTATCGGTACCTTGGAGATGCTGTTCCCACTGCTCGTGCGCCGACTATAACATCACGTTCAAAATCCCTTAAATCTTGATAGCCTGTCATTGTAGCAGCAGTAACCAATCTAGCAACTTTGCCAGACACTTGTTGCCATATGTAGGCGACGGCGACCACAGCGGCGTACGCTGCCTGTTCACATATCTCTGTATTTGAATCGCATGCCTATACCAGTTTCTTTGGCCCTTCAGTGTAAATGTACTGCACGTGTGTGCCATAACGATGACGATGATGGTTGTAATTTTCTCAGAGAAGAAAAAAAACTTTGACGATCAATTGTACGGAATGGATATTATCTTCAAAAGAGGTTATGAAGTGAAGAGAGCATAACTGAAAAAAGAAATATTTGTTAAAGATGAATATAAATTTAGTGTTAGACAGCATTTTTGATGGAATTCCTCTGGAATGTGGTCTTCCACAGAAGGGAAGACTGGACCATTAACAGTTCAACAAGAAGAGAAAACGAGCTTGCTAAATGTAGTGTTACAGATGGATGTTGAAAGTTAAATGTGGCGCCTGGTTAACTAATTAAAATTAATTAATCAGAATAGCACAACATGATACGTAATAAAGGAGGGATCAGTTGTTAGAACACTTCCCGAGGCCTGAGGAAACCTCAGTTTGCTAATACAGAGATGTGTGAGGGCAAAAATTGCAGAGGGAGACCAAGGATTGAGTACAGTAAACTCATTCAAATGAATGTAGGTTGCAGTAGTTACGCAGAGATGAAGTTGCCTGCTTATTATAGACTAGACTCGTGTGTTGCATAAAACTAAAGGGAAGATTGAAGACCGCAACAGCAACAAAAAACACCTTAAACAGAAAACGAATTTAGCTAAATTTGTAATTACGTTGTCAGAATGAGAGCGATATCTGCATCAAAGTGAAAAAAGGTTCGAAAATAAAAGTTTCATTTCCCAGATTGCAGTTGATTCATATCCTGATTACTGGTTTCAGCCATTTCTAGACCGTCGAATACTTGAATTATAAAGCCAGTCCGTGTACACATTGCCAAACTTACAGAAAAGATACTCCCATGTAACACTAAGTACACTAAAGTAAAAGGCGTAATAATATCAGTAAGGCATGGTGCCTGTTTTTGACATACACACATCTGACAGCAGTGTGTGTGTGCTCTATCTGATGTACTTGAGATCTCTTTGCATTGCTGTACTAAGTGTTGCACTGGAGCATCTTTTCTGTGAGTTTAGCTCCATATTTTCAATGGCCAGATGGCAGTGTGCCACACAAGCTGGCTTTATAATTCAGGTATCCGATAATCTGAAGGTGGCAGTATAACATTGCGGAAACTAATTATCAGGATATGAATCAACTGCGGTCTGGGCAATAAAACTTCAATTTGGAGCTCTTTTACTTAGGTAAATTTACTGGAACGTAATAACCTGGTCTACTACAATACCATATCACTTAATTACTGTTAGAGAGACAACATCATCCAAACATTTTTTCTGAATTTAGCACACGTTACACCTTTTATATATCAGTTGCTTCTTCGAAGCCTTATTTTGACAAGTTGTTTATTTTACACGCTCGTGCTTTTGCCATCCGAAAACTGCTCCAGATCAGTCGCATCTGTCGACGAATTCTGTTGGGCAGCACACACTGAGAAGATAGCCTGGTCCCCTTCCTGGGGCACTGCAGCCATATTGTGCTGCAGCCGCAGTAAACAGTTTTACAAGGTCTGCGCTAATTGGTGCCGTCTTCATCAAGGCTGCTGACGTCAGCAGCACCTCTCACTTGCGCTGCCACGAATTGCAGTGTTTATGCGTCATTCTCTTTACTGCTCACGCCAGCATTCACAGCTTCACTACACAACTCAGATACATTGTGAAATACGATTGTTTAGGAACATTGGGTGCGAGGACAAGTGTTGTTGACGCTATTACGGTCACCAGGTTTCCGCGCAGTGGATTAACGTCACACTACCACCAGAATTTTTACAGTTTTGGTTTTTTCCTTGTGTCAAATGTGCACCCGCGTAAAGCTACATGCTATTAAATGTCTATATCCCTTAAAATTAAATATTATGTGCTTGAAGATGGTACTACTAAATTAGAAATTATAGAATTGGAGGATTACTATTAATGTCGGGTTAGTAGTCGCGTGAGGTTCTTTGTCTGCCTCAGACAAAGTGAAAGGAGTCTACTTGGGCACACTTGTATTTGGCACCCGAATACGGTAATAATATTAATGTAAATTAAACTGAAATTATGATATTATAAACGATGATTTCTGCGATAGGCTTTATAAATCAGATCACTGTGTACGAGCGCCAAAGATAATGTTTCTCGTCTGAGATATTAGTGCTGGAGTAGAGAGTGGTGGGCGCATAGTTGTAGGTAGCTATCTGTGAGCGAAAGACGACGGAGCAGGCAGTTTTTGTGGTGTGCTGTGTGAAGCCACCAAGTGTTAGATTAATGTAGGTGTGTCAATGTTGAACATACAAGCAGAAGTCTTCATGCAAGTAAGGTAAATATCTGAAATAATTATGATTGCCGGCCGGGGTGGCCGAGCAGTACTAGGCACTACAGTCTGGAACCACGCGACCGCTATGGTCGCAGGTTCGAATCCTGCCTCGGGCATGGATGTGTGTGATGTCCTTAGGTTAGCTAGGTTTAAGTAGTTCTAAGTTCTAGGGGACCGATGACCTCAGAAGTTAAATCCCATAGTGCTCACAACCATTTGTACCATTTTTTGAATCGTCTGTCATCATCGCAAAAAAGGTGGCGCAAACCAGTCATGTCTCCAGCGAGCCAGTGAGCCATACACGGATGTAAATCCTGTAATATTGGAAAGTGCAGACACTATCATTCGAGGTGGTCGACAGGTAACAATCAAATAAATCACTGGTCAACTCGACGTCCGTGCTGGTACAGCTGATAGACTTGTCCACCAGTATGGGTACAAAAAAGGCGTGTGCCCTGTGGATTCATCGCTGCCTCATAGAAGACCATAAAGAGTAACGAAGGACCATCTGTTTGGAGTTGCATGCGGGAGGCGGTACTTGGCTGACGCTTCCAGAATAATGTGTCGTATTTATAACAGAACGCCCTTCATACACTACCATTCATTAAAATTGCTTCACCACGAAGATGAGATGCTACAGACACGAAATTCAACCGACAGGAAGAACATGCTGTGATAAGCAAATGATTAGCTTTTCAGAGCATTCACACAAGCTTGGCGCCGGAGGCGACACCTACAACGAGCTGACATGAGGAACGTTTCCAACCGATTTCTCATACACAAACAGCAGTTGACCGGCGTTGCCTGGTGAAACGTTGTTGTGATGCCTCGTGTAAGGAGGAGAAATGCGTAGCATCACGTTTCCGACTTTGCTAAAGGTCGGATTGTTGTCTATCGCAATTGCGGTTTATCGTATCGCGACATTGCTGTTCGCGTTGGTTGAGATCCAATGACTGTTAGCAGAATATGGAATCAGTGGATTCAGGCGGGTAATACGGAACGCCGTGCTGGATCCCAACGGCCTCGTATCACTAGCAGTCGAGATGACAGGCATCTTATCCGCATGGCTGTAACGGATCGTGCAGCCACGTCTTGATACCTGAGTCTACAGATGGGGACGTTTGCAAGACAACAAACCATCTGCACGAACAGTTCGACGATGTTTGCAGCAGCATGGACTATCAGCTCGGAGACCATAGCTGCGGTTACCCTTGACTCTGCATCACAGACAGGAGCGTCTGCGATGGTGTACTCAACGACGAACCTGAGTGCACGAATGGCAAAACGTCATTTTTTCGGATGAATCCAGGTTCTGTTTTCAGCATCATGATGGTCGCATCCGCGTTTGGCGACATTGCGGTGAACGCACATTGGAGGCGTGTATTCGTCATCGCCATACTGGCGTATCACCCGGCGTGTTGGTATGGGGTGCCGCCATTGGTTACGCGTCTCGGACACCTCTTGTTCGCATTGACGGCACTTTGAACAATGGACGTTACACTTCAGATGTGTTACGACCCGTGGCTCTACCTTCATTCGATCCCTGAGAAACCCAACATTTTAGCAGGACTGCATGTTGCAGGTCCACGGCTTTCTCGATACAGAAAATGTTCGACTGCTGTCCTGACCAGCACATTCTCCAGATCTTTCACCAGTTGAAAACGTCTGGTCAATGGTGGCCGAGCAACTGGCTCGTCACAATACGCCACTCTTGATGAACTGTGGTATCGTGCTGAAGCTGCATGGGCAGCTGTACCTGTACACGCCATCCAAGCTCTGTTTGACTCAATGCCCAGGCATATCAAGGCCGTTATTACGGCCAGAGGTGGTTGTTCTGGGTACTGATTTCTCAGGGTCTGTGCACCCAAATTGCGTGAAAATGTAATCACATGTCAGTTCTAGTATAATGTATTTATCCAATGAATACCCGTTTGTCATCTGCATTTCTTCTTGGTGTAGCAATTTTAACGGCCAGTAGTGTATAATCGGTAGGAAATGTTCTGATCACAAAACTCTAAACAAGGCAAGAGAGGAGGAAAACTTTTAACCTACAGCACGACGGATTGAGGAGCTTTGATTTTTTCCCATAATAGGCTTCCACTCCATAAAAATGCGCTACCTCAAAGGTTCCAATTTGTCATTCCTAATAATTTTTACGCAAGCCTGAAAGCGGTGTAATCGCGAATTAAACCGTGCAGATATTTAAACTGCACTCCAGAAATAAGTCACCAGTTGTTGACTGTTCACCAAAGCAAGTAACTGAAATGATCTCAGCCGATTTCTTCATCATTGTAGATACTCCGATGCAGCTCACACCAACCAAACAAAGCCAGACCTCTTTTTGACACAAACAGAACTGAACTTAACGAAAGGTGCGACCAGAATGGCGAATACCCCTTGAAACAAAGAACACCTCGTTTATTTCAAACCGCGAAAGCTTCACAGTGGCTGACAGACAAATCCGTTTTCGAACGGTGCGAAAACTCCTCACAAGGGAAGTCCAACCGATTCGGCTCATATTTGGCAGCTCGTAGGTGTAGAGGAAGACAGCGACTGGAATACATCCAGACAATAATTGAGGACGTCGTTGCAAGTACTACTCTGAGATGAAGAGATTAGCACAGGAGAGGAATGCGTGGCGGGCCACATCAAACCAGTCAGAAGACAGATGACAAAAAGAAAAAAGTGTTCAACCTAAAATGATAAGGTCCATGATATTTTGTCTCACCGGCCATCCTATTTTGAGAAAACCACCCCCAGCCGAGGCCATGGATGCTCGCTAATATAGCGATACGTGGTGGGCAGGACGGCGTTCGAGCCCTGATTGTGGGACAGAAGTTCTTCACCAGTTAAGCTACAAAGTGTAGGAGAAGTAATAGCTGAAATATCCCAGGATCAGACTGCAGTAATGTCTGGAGTTAAATTGGTAGTTAACATAAGGACCTCAAGGTGCCACTAAAGAACACTGCACTGACTCGAAACACGAAAATTTCATTCAACATTCATCTATACCCATACAAAAAGGTTATACAGCACAGCACTCATCAAACAGAGTGCGATGCATATTCGCTCTTGGCACACTCAGCAAAGGAAACTCAAAGAACATTATTTGGGTATTTCCACAGATCACGAAAACTCGTGAAACTCTTTTCAACATTCACAATTCAGAATAATGATTACTCAGGGAAGTTGAAACCTGATCTCGTTACTGAAGCCACAATCTTTCAAAAGCTTGGTTAATGTTTTAATAAAATTACTCGATACTACGCCTCAAAACAGAACTGCAGCGTATCCTCCGCATATTAAAGAATGCTGCTTGTCACCGTATTACCAGCTAACTTTTTTCGTTGCTTATGAATAAAGAGAAAAGACGATATGAACCATTTACTTAGGTCATTAATGAGAAAATAACGAAAAATATACTTCTACCCTTTTGTGTAGTCTCCTCTGAGTAACGTAAACAATTCAGGCTGAGTACCGGAGAACATGCATATTCCTCTTCGTTGTTACGTACTGATGTTTGTGAAAATTGCAGCGTCACTAATGAATAATCAAAGACGGATGGAACGTAATTCAGTCATCAAGTAAATGCGAACAAAAACTTGAGAATGTCTGTATACCCAAAATTAACTGAAAAAACTTTTCAGTCGTTCAATATATCACCTAAATATTTAGATTCTAAAATGAAAACTCATGTTGACGTTAAGGCAAGCATCGATTTTTACTGCAGCCAGTTCGAATGAATCAGGTAGGAAAGAAACATAGTTCCGTCTTCACGTGGAAGATTTGGTCTGTGGACAGCCGAGAACGAAGAAACCGTGAATCTCTACAGGTTCAAACGTACACTGTACGCTGTTAAGCCAATATTCATGCAAATTACCTGAGATGTTTTTGTGATTATAAAACTTACGTTAACTGCGCGGCTAGCAACAATGTCAACTGAAAACCGGTATCGAGACTTGCAGCACGTAGATGAGTATAGTTCTAGAAGAACATTTCACTCAGCAGCGGAATGTGCTCCAATTTGAAACTATCTTTTCCATTTAATTCTGTGCTCGCTAAAAGCTGAAGTCGCAGGTTCGAGTCCCGGTCCGGCACTGTTTTAATATGCTTGGAGATTCCAACTGTATACTTGTCTCACAAGTGCATTTTTCCAATTTAAGATGAAACCCTTCGATCTGGATCACATTTTAATCAGTTGCACGTTAGTAAGAAACTGGTGTTCTAGTCTCACAAAGATTGTAAGAAACATAGCTCTTCTCTCTCTGCAAACCGTATGCGACAGCTTTACAAGCACTGTGGCCATTAGCATTACGAAAACATTATCATTAACTAACATCCAGCTAGTGTCCACCTTTTTGAAGTTGCTTTGCCTACATATACGTAAATTACTTGAATTTGTTTCAGGTTCGTCCGACAAAAGAGCTTTGAGTGCTTACTTAAAGCGTTTGAGACCCGAATAGTTCCCAGACATATATAGAGATATATCTGTTCCTTGTAATAGGTCAAAATGGATATCAAGAACCTAATGGATCCAGCTGAATCACAAAATATGGGTCTTTTAACATTTAACAGCCTGCTCTTCTTTGGATCTTACCTGTTACCTCTGTCGCCCTATCTGGTAAGAAGCCTAGATTGAAGAGCAATCATTCGGATTAGTGTTTTGGTGCTATATGTTTCGTGGACAGATTACACTTCCTGGGGATCCTGTTTGTCTCATTCTGTGGTCTGCCTTTTCTGCGACCGTCTTCATGTAATGCCCCCACATTACTCGTAACACCCAATTAGAGATATTTAGTGGGTGTGTCTGCTTTTAAAGATGACTCGTCAATCGTGTAGTCATATAATAAAGGGCATTTCCGCGTACTTGCACGTAAAACGTCACATTAACTATAGTCAGGGTCAACTTCCAGCCCTGCACTAAGTCCTGTTCGTCTTCATGCGTATCGCTACGGTTTTGTGGTGTTCCTACTTCTCTACACAGTACAGCATTTTCATCCGAGTCGACGAGATCAAAACGCTGTGACGAAACCCAGTATAATCTAACGCTGGGAAATTTCGAGTATCCTGTAATTATATGAAGATCTAGGAAAGCCTTAACGGCTGCGGTATTTTGAATGCCCGATATTCTTCACATATAGGAACGAACGAGATTAATATAAAAATAGAAGTAAAAACCTTCAAACAGCCCAGAGCGCTATTTCTCAACAATTATTTAATTACCGCCAACGGCCTCGCTGCAGTGGTAACTCCGCTTCTCGTCAGAGCGTCTGGATGGGTCACCGTCCTGGTCTTCCGAGTGCTGTTGCCAAGCAGGCTGCACTCAGCCCTTGTGAGGCCGATGGAGGAGCTACTTGGTCGAGTAGTAGCGGCTCTGGTCACGGAAACAGACAGTGACGAGGAGAGCGGTGTGCTGACCACATGAACCTCCATATCGGCTTCTAGTGAGACCTGTCGGCTGAAGATGACACGGAGGTCGGTCGGTACCGTTCGTCCTTCCGAGGCCCCTTCAATTGGAATCCTTAGATTACCATTCTCAGCGATCGGAGTTGGCACATTCGGATCCGCAAAGCATAGAAAGAAGTTGCAAGCACAATAGCCGCTTATACACTCCTGGAAATTGAAATAAGAACATCGTGAATTCATTGTCCCAGGAAGGGGAAACTTTATTGACACATTCCTGGGGTCAGATACATCACATGATCACACTGACAGAACCACAGGCACATAGACACAGGCAACAGAGCATGCACAATGTCGGCACTAGTACAGTGTATATCCACCTTTCGCAGCAATGCAGGCTGCTATTCTCCCATGGAGACGATCGTAGAGATGCTGGATGTAGTCCTGTGGAACGGCTTGCCATGCCATTTCCACCTGGTGCCTCAGTTGGACCAGCGTTCGTGCTGGACGTGCAGACCGCGTGAGACGACGCTTCATCCAGTCCCAAACATGCTCAATGGGGGACAGATCCGGAGATCTTGCTGGCCAGGGTAGTTGACTTACACCTTCTAGAGCACGTTGGGTGGCACGGGATACATGCGGACGTGCATTGTCCTGTTGGAACAGCAAGTTCCCTTGCCGGTCTAGGAATGGTAGAACGATGGGTTCGATGACGGTTTGGATGTACCGTGCACTATTCAGCGTCCCCTCGACGATCACCAGTGGTGTACGGCCAGTGTAGGAGATCGCTCCCCACACCATGATGCCGGGTGTTGGCCCTGTGTGCCTCGGTCGTATGCAGTCCTGATTGTGGCGCTCACCTGCACGGCGCCAAACACGTATACGACCATCATTGGCACCAAGGCAGAAGCGACTCTCATCGCTGAAGACGACACGTCTCCATTCGTCCCTCCATTCACGCCTATCGCGACACCACTGGAGGCGGGCTGCACGATGTTGGGGCGTGAGCGGAAGACGGCCTAACGGTGTGCGGGACCGTAGCCCAGCTTCATGGAGACGGTTGCGAATGGTCCTCGCCGATACCCCAGGAGCAACAGTGTCCCTAATTTGCTGGGAAGTGGCGGTGCGGTCCCCTACGGCACTGCGTAGGATCCTACGGTCTTGGCGTGCATCCGTGCGTCGCTGCGGTCCGGTCCCAGGTCGACGGGCACGTGCACCTTCCGCCGACCACTGGCGACAACATCGATGTACTGTGGAGACCTCACGCCCCACGTGTTGAGCAATTCGGCGGTACGTCCACCCGGCCTCCCGCATGCCCACTATACGCCCTCGCTCAAAGTCCGTCAACTGCACATACGGTTCACGTCCACGCTGTCGCGGCATGCTACCAGTGTTAAAGACTGCGATGGAGCTCCGTATGCCACGGCAAACTGGCTGACACTGACGGCGGCGGTGCACAAATGTTGCGCAGCTAGCGCCATTCGACGGCCAACACCGCGGTTCCTGGTGTGTCCGCTGTGCCGTGCGTGTGATCATTGCTTGTACAGCCCTCTCGCAGTGTCCGGAGCACGTATGGTGGGTCTGACACACCGGTGTCAATGTGTTCTTTTTTCCATTTCCAGGAGTGTATTACGAGATCTGACAGATCATACTTCACACAATACATTTCAGTGAATCTCGATCAAATGCACATGATGCCGCGTCACATCACAAAAAGATATTTCAAGAACGTGAAGACCATGGTATATGGGCTTGTTAAGCACAAAACAAACAATTTATAAAATACCATGCACATTGCACGTACTGCACGTGCCCATCCTCGCGTAATAGCTGAATGAAGACTGACTGGGAGATTCTAAAGTAAACAGCACAACCACCAGGTGACACTGTAGAAGTGACAAATAGAAAAAAAATAGTATCATATAATGCATCAGTATAAAATAACATCCTCTAACTATAAAGTGAATTTATACAGTTTGACTGTATATCTGACACGAAGTTTGTTCCTTATATCTTTGCTATACAACATGTAGGACACGAAGTTATACGAGCACCTAGACTTAATGCAACATGGTTAATGTCTCCGAATATTGTGAAGTGTGTATAGAATGCTAATTCATATCATTTAGTACCATATACACTGTGAGAGGTATTTAATTCATGCTTTTACCTGAATGTCGAATGAATTTTATTGAACATGGTCGCTGGCGATATTTTCTACATGCCCGCATGTAACTGTTTTAACTATAACAGTATAAAATATACGTGATGGATAAGAGCAGGAAAATTGATTGTTCCTTTTGGCGTCTACAACTCCACTTAAACCACATTTAGACGTCGAGCAACAATTTAAGTTTTACCTGGATTTTGCGCCGTACTATCGATGGGTATATACACCCTAAGAAAGAAAAAAAAAAAAAAAAACGACGCACGATGAAAGAATTAATCGAATGGGACGGAAATCATTGGATGTACATGTATAGACAAACAAATGATTACGATTTAGGAAAAATTGGACGACTTATTCAAAAGAAAGAGCTTTACAAATCGAGCAAGCCAATAACGTATTTGCCGGCCGGTGTGGTCGTGCGGTTCTAGGCGCTTCAGTCGGGAACCGCGTGACCACTACGGTCGCAGGTTCGAATCCTGCCTCGGGCATGGATGTGTGTGATGTCCTTAGGTTAGTTAGGTTTAAGTAGTTCTAAGTTCTAGGGGACTGATGACCACAGATGTTAAGTCCCATAGTGCTCAGAACCATTTGAGCCAATAACGTATTGGTCTACCTCCGGCCCTAGGTGAGCAGTGTTTTCGGCTTGGTATTGATTAGCAGAGTTATTGAATGTCCTCCTGAGGGATGCCGTGCCATATTATGCCCAGCTGTTACATTGCATCGTCAGAATTCCGTGATACTTGGAGGACACTTCGAATA
Organism: Schistocerca cancellata; assembly: GCF_023864275.1. Classification (NCBI taxonomy): domain Eukaryota; kingdom Metazoa; phylum Arthropoda; class Insecta; order Orthoptera; family Acrididae; genus Schistocerca; species Schistocerca cancellata. Next base: position 551,534,587 of record NC_064627.1, read on the forward strand.
GTGCTCCATATGTTCTCATCTGTGGAGACATCTAGCGATCTTGCTGGTCAATGTAGGCTTTAGCATGCATGAAGACAAGCAGTAGAAACACTCACTGTATGCAGGTGGGCATTGTCTTGCTGAAATACAACCGTAGGTTGTCTTGTCACGAGGGCAACAAAACGGGGCGTAGAATATCGCCCACGTACTGCTGTGCTGTAAGGGTGCTGCGTATGACAATCAACGGGGTCATGCTACGAAAAGACATGGCACCCCAGACTATCATCGCTGGTTGTCGGGCGGTATGGCAGACGACAGTCAGGTTGGTGTGCTCCCCTCTGCCTGGGGCTTCTCCACACACGTCAATGACATGGAATCTTAATTTGTGGACTATAACTGTCTTCAGTGATAAGACTCGCTTCGAAATGAGCCCCGATAACCAGCGAAGTGTCTGGAGACACCTGTTACAGCGTCTCGTTCTTGAAGTTTCTTTTTGTAATGTGACATGGTATAATGTGCAGCACGTGGTCGAGATTCATGAATCCTCGTCATGTATATATCTTTGTTATGTAAAAATGCATCACACTCCATTGCGCATGAACCAATTGTGCCTACACTTTCGAGCTACGGTGTACCGATCCGAAGAAGGCAATATAGTTTGCTGGAACTGCTAATTTAAATGTCTGCTGAAAAACATCTTAGCTGTTTGAAGATTTTTGCTTCTATTTTCTTTGATGTTGGTTGTCTAAATGCTTACCCATCTTAAAGTGGATACATGTTGGCTATGAAAACATATTTTGTAAGCAAGCATACTACACTTAATGTAAAATGTATTCAGTGCGACTAATGACAATCACAGATGGTTATACTGAGTTCTGTTCTCCACCAATAATTAGAGCCATCAAATCTGTTATACCAAGAAGGGTAGAAAAATAGCAAGATGATGTGTTTTCTTATATAATATAGCAGGAAGAATACATGATTAAATAGTTTTAAACAAGACTGCGTGGCCAGCGACCGTTTACAAATTAAAGTTGAAGCAATTACAGCCCACGGTCGCAATAATTAAGTCTTTTGACCTGGTTTCGGCACTTCTATGAATGTCTTGATCAGAAATTAAACATTCAAATTGGCCTATAACATAAGTACAAAAATCATGGGAAATTCTTTTTATAAAAGTGTAAGTACTGACTAATAGGACAAGAAAGAAACAGTACTTACATGTCACGTATAAAACAAATATCAAGCGATAAAGCTTTAGTCACTAAGTTATTTAAAAAATATATGGAAGGCGAGCCACTGCTCACACATAATTTTGATACTAAAGCTTTATCGCTTGATATTTATTTTATACGGGACAGCTAAGTACCGTTTCTTTCTTGTCCTGTTAATCAGTACTTACACATTTATAAAAAACAAATCCCATAATTTTTGTACTTATGTTATAGGCCAATTTCAATGTTTAATTTCTGATGAAAACACTCATAGAAGTGCCGAAACCTGGTCAAAAGACTTAATTTTTGCTACCGATGGCTGTAATTGCTTTAACTTTAACATGATTAAATTTGTTGGTGATATGGAGATACATAGCATACGAAGACCAGTACACCTCTAGCTGCTAACTTTGGCAGCATCAAAGGCTTTAACCAGTCTGATCACCGAGTCAGTCTCTGTTAGGAGGAAGAATGTAGGTATATCATTCCATGCAGCGGCAGCTCCGTACCAGATTTCATTGCTCATAGTGGCTGGCTGGCTGGTGAGTATTGGCGTGCCAGTCTCTCGGCGACAGATGACGAGACGTTTTCAGTGGCTGAGAGATCTGGAGAACATGCTGGCCAGGGCAACACTCAAACACGCACTGCAGCAAGGCAAAATGAGGTCTTGCGTAAAGTGGCTGAAAGTAATATGATGAATGTTTTGAAGATAGGGCACAGCTACCGACATTAACATGACTGAAAAGTGAGGTTATCGGGCTGTGCTCCCGACATCACCCATACCATAATATCAGATACTAGACTTCTCTGACGATGATGAAGTCCACATGGAAACTTCATTCTACTTAGAGCCTCTGCAAGTGGATACGTCCGTCATAATGCTGTACACATGACTGGGAATTGTCTGAAAGGAAGACGTGATGGAATTCTTGTTTACATTACTGTTGTTAGGTGCGCCACTGTCGGCGCGCTGCACGTGCTGTAACATCTGTTCTTCCAAAACATGCCTTTATTAGGTTTTATGAGCTGGATTGGGGATAGGAACAGATCTGCTTTCGAGATGTTATTGAGATAGCTCAAATGTTGTGTTGGGAATGCTGCCTCTGGATTCTCCGGCCAGTACGACTGTGACTGTGTTGTATTCAGTCTGATGATCCCATAACAGTGGCTGACAGGTAGGATGCCAGTCCCATTGTGACACTAGTTCCTGATCAGTTAATAACCCTTTGCCGTGAAGTTCGATTATCTTCACCCCCGCGAGCCTCCGCTTCTCATAAAATGGTTCAAATGGCTCTGAGCACTATGGGACTCAACATCTTAGGTCATAAGTCCCCTAGAACTTAGAACTACTTAAACCTAACTAACCTAAGAACATCACACACACCCATGCCCGAGGCAGGATTCGAACCTGCGACCGTAGCAGTCCCGCGGTTCCGGACTGCAGCGCCAGAACCGCTAGACCACCGCGGCCGGCCGCTTCTCATACGAATTCACTATGCCACCATTATGACGCCACACACGAGGTAAGTAGAAATTATACCCTGGCCTGCAAATCAAAATACTCCGTGAAGTATAAGCACACTCATGCCGAACTCCAGTAGCTCGTTAATTAAAACAACTTCTTTAACAACAGATGTGAATTTGCACCCGAATATGACAAATGGTTCTGCGTTTGCCTCTGTGCAATTGCCACTATAGTCTAATAGAATTAATTATGGCAAAGTTTAATGACATATGGCAGAAAAGGTCAAAACATTGACATTAGCAGACTCTAGTAGTTTGTATATGAACCAGTAGCCAATGTCTCCCCTTCAGAGTGGGCCAACTATACAGCATTCTGAAGTACTTCATGAAGACGACTTCGATATGTTGATGTTGAAGGTTAGAGACGCTGAATCACTTAAAATTTGCAGACTGATTTTCTGGACACACTCATATAGCAGTGACGATGGTATTGTGATGCAGACTCTCGAACAATGTAAGGTAACGACAGCTCTTGGTCTTAAAGGATCATAGGTTGAAAATTTTTTTTGTTTGGAAGATATCAGTTACACACAGTGCACACATTGCATTGATTATTACGAGGTATGGAGTGTATTTACATCGACAGAACTTATAGACAGCTCTTGTACTTACATTTCCATTGTTGGAAAGTGAAACAGTAGCAGCTGACTCAACATAGTAGAAGAAGATTTCTCTCATGCAGACGATTGATCAGAATCGCGTACAACATTTCTTATTCTCCTCTTCTATTTCAACGTACAGGACGATATATCGAAGCCAACTGTACCTAAGTTATTTGCAACATCACGTTTCACGACATTGCCGCTCTCTGTCTCCACGCTTACGCGAACCTCATCCCCTCCACAATTCCCTATCATTCACGCTCTTAATCCAGATCCGCCCGGCAACATGACGAGCGCCGCTTATAAAGCAGAACGTGCTTTATCAATTCATCAGAACTCCACTTTCTCCCTCTAGAGCAACAGACATGTAGAACTCGGGGTGCAAAAAATAGAAACTCATATCGGCTGCTGACATTTCTCACTTACAGCTAAAGGTTAGTAGCGTATGATAAAACATTTCTTAATTATTATATTTACTGCAGTTAAACATAACATTTCCTTATGTGGATTTTGCTTTTTTTCTGGACTGATACGTGAATACCCGATCGGAAAATTCCCGTATATGGTACGGGAGAGAATGTTTCAGAATAAGGGATAGTATTTTAGTCACACCTTTATCCTTGCCGATTACGTTGAAAACGGAATGGAGAAATAATTTTCGTTGCACTAATAACGCGATCATGTCCGGCACTTTGTAACGGAATCTTTGATGCACAATGGCTTAATAAGCTTCTACATTATATAAAAAATGTCGTTTTAAATTTGTTTGACGTTAGATTTGTACTTTACATCAGACACATGTTCATTGAATTCGGAATTTTTTTACCATATTTATCAGCGATTTACGTCAACATAGTCCATTTTATAACAAAAACCCGTTTAAATTACAGCATATTAGATGTGAAACGTGATGTTGCAAATAACGCTGGGAAATAGGTTTTGGGACTGAAATGCGATAAGTGCCAGTATCAATGCTTAGTGTGCTTTTCACCACTTGACACTTGAAATTTTATTTTGCTTCAAAATAAAGTTAAAAGTATATTCTAGATTTGCAATAATCAAGTTGTTTAACATGTGTCATGTATTCCAACATGAGATAGTAGAAGATTAATGCAACCATACGCTTGGAAACGAATCGCAATTGAGATATGGGCCGACTTGTGGCAAGTAATGTTTAGCGTTGTGTGGTGTAGATCGTCTTCATGCAGCGGTTCATTTTACATGTTCGAATAGTTGTTATTTACAGGGCACTGATGGTGTCACTGGTGTGCTGTCTTTGCATCAAGTTAGGTGAACGACATTAGTGATTCTGTGCAGAGAGAAGAAACTGTACAGTAAGCAGTGCCATGGAGGCCTTTTACTTCACGAGGGAAATGGCAGGCATGGTATTTTGTTATGGATTGACTGATGGCAGTAATCGTCAGGGCCCTGAAATGTATACCGTACATCCGCAGCGCGCTGTTGCAACTGTAAGGATGTTCGGCAGGCTGCTCCAACGACTTAGAGACACTGCAGTATTCGAGCAAGGACAACAGGCTTTGACAAGCCTCGCACAATGTGGACGCCGGAGATGGGGGAGCGGGTGTTGTGGAGTGTAGAAGGTGACGCTGTAAGAAGTAACTGAAGCTGCCGTCACTGTCAGCCACACCCTTGCCTGGTCTTCTATGCACGAACAGTTGCTCTATCCCCTACCATATGAAACGTGTGCAAGTTCTTCGACCACCATGCCCGACTACAGCTGAAACTTCCAGGCAGATTAAATCTGTGTGCCGGACCTTTGTCTTACACGGGCAAGCACGACTCTCGCACCGTCCTCACAGCTTTAATTCTGCCAGTACCTCGTCTCCTACCTTCCAAACTTTACAGAAGCTCTCCTGCGCTCCTGCCTTGGTAGCTCAGTTGGTAGAGCACTTGCCCGTGAGAGGCAAAGGTCCCGAGTTCGAGTCTCGGTCCGGCACAAAGTTTTAATCTGCCAGGAAGTTTCATATGAGCGCACACTCAGCTGCAGAGTAAAAATCTCATTCCGATTGCAGTTATTCTAATGACTTCTGCAACAGATTGCCGAAGATCCACAGTTTACAGCCTGCGTTTTATTTGCAGATAAGGCAGCATTCACAAGAGATGGTATAGCAAGTGGGCAATATGGGCAGATCCAAATCGTCGGGCGATTATAGAAACGAGGCATAATTATCGCTTAGCTGTCAGTATCGGTGAAAGACTCATAGGACCATAAACATTACCGAACAGATACACAGGCTCTGCGTATCATCGATTTCTGCGCGATTATTTACCGCAACGATGAAGAACGTTACCCTTGCACGTTAAGGTCCACTGAACACCATTCCAAATGTGTTGATCGTGCCGGGGTACCTCATCGCAACTGGTAGCGTGGCTTCCCCGTTGGCCGTGCCTGTTTTCGTCGGTTTCCTGGATGTAGGGACACCTAAAGGAAATGGTGAATGATCCCGTCGAAAATGTGCAGACGTTACAGGGACGTCTGACCATTGCGTGTGATATAATCCGAACGGAGCCAAGTGCATTTGAAAGAATGAGTGATATCCTACGAAGAAGGGCTGAAGGATGAAACTCAGGATGCGTGTTGACCACATACATTACTGCTTATGGTATCTAGATCTACGAAATAGATTGTAATAAGAGGACAGTTTGGCCCGTATCTCGTTATAGTTTCCGGACACATCAATATACGTACTTTTCTTGTAGATTTAATCAATGGTGTATCCTACAGGAATATGTGACACTTTTTTTAAGCACTTTGTATAATTATAGCAGGACGCGCTTGTTGTCACATGGTACGGTGTGTTTCATGTATTTACAACTGTTCTCAACAACTGTTGGATGTAAGTCTGTATAAATTTAGTAACGTTCGTTTATTATTCTGCATTCACAGTGATGTACAAGTGTGGCTTACTGAACGAGAAGGCCATAGAAAGCCTGTACGACGTCTGTTAACAGTAAAGTGTAATCGACTAGCAGCTGTATCAATATGCATCTGGCTGCATACTGCTAAAATCTATCATATTTTTGAAGAAATTCTGGTGCGGCTCAACCAATAAACAGTTCTGTATGCTGATAACTGACAGTTGCTATCCTTATGATGTGATAAAGAAACTAAATCGCAAATACGTTTACACCACCATAGACTGACAATGCCACACCACCTGCAAAGAGTAAAATAAGAGCTCTGGTGGCGTAATTTGTCGTTCTGCAGCGTGACTTATTATACATTTACAAAACCGACCGTATTACACAACAGTGACGCCTCACACACATTTTACATAGGCAGAAATAAGTTAATAATCCGTAATAGCATTAACGTTCTTGTAGTAATCAGATAAAAAAATACCATAGCCTACTCTCAAGCTATAATATGGAATCCATTCTAAATACCAATTCCAATATTATGCAATACTTCTCCTCAACTGAGTGGCAGGAGAATTATCAGATAGCTCTTCCAATGCAAATAACTTTCAAACAGCCTCTTCCTGCTCAGCGCTGCCTGCCTGTACACACTCATAATCACAGGTACCTAATACGTAAAACTACTCAACGCCGACTAACCCGCAATAACGTGTACTGCATTACATGGCGAGACCACTCTGGACTGCGCACATTTGATCACAGTAGATCGGCTGACCTCAGTACCAAGTTTGAAATTGCGTGTGTTCACATGGCACGACTATGACACTTCCCTCCCTCCCCCTTTTATTTTTTGAATTGTCAGTATTCTGGCTGGTGTGATGCATTCCACCACGCGTTTCTCACCTGTACCAGCCATTTCAGCTCGTAGCAGCTCATGCAGCCAAAGTCCTCAGTTATTTATTGGGTATATTCCGATATCTACCTTGCTCTATAGTTTTCATCCCTCCAGCTTCCTCTTACACCATGGACGTTATTCGTTGATGTCTTAACACATTTCCCATCATTCCGTCTCTTCTCCATTTCAGTGCTTTCCAGTTATTCGCTTCCTTACCGGTTATGCGGAGGACCTCCTTATTCTCTACCTTTTCAGTCCCCCTACTTTTCTACCTGCTTACGTACCATCACATCTCAAATGTTTCGATTCTCTTGCGCTCCCACAGTCCATGTTTCACTACTGTGCAACGCTGAGCTCCAAACGTACAGTCTCAAAAATTTATTTCTATAATTAAGGCCAACGTTAGACATTATACGCTTCCATTGGCCAGGAATGCCCTTAATGCTATGGTATACTGCTTTTTATGTCCTCCTTTCTCCTTCCTTCGTGGGTTACTTTGTCGTTTACGTAGCAGAATACTCGTGATTAACAGTTCCGGTGATCTCATTTCTGCTACTTCTCACCATTTTCGTCTTTCTTCTGTTTACTGCCAATCCGATTCTGTACTCATTTGGTTGTTCCTTCCATTCGAGAGATCCTTATACATCTTCTTCAGTTTCACGGTCTCACTCAGGACAAGTATTATAGTTAGTAACTGTGTGTTTGTCTTCAGGCATATCACTGATGGCGCTGTAATTCCCAGACCATATTCGTACGCTTCATGAGAAAAAGAGCAAATAGCAACTTCCAACGAACTTAATGCATAATTTCAAACATTTTCTCCCTTGCGTTATTAATGCCAAATGTTTTCTCCCTTGCGTTATTAATGCCAAATGATTAAAACATTAAGTCATTTGGAAACTAATCAGACGTTCGAAGCTGTTATGTACATGGGAGCTCGAATCTTTTAAGTATCGGGGGATGACTTTTTAAACATAAAAGACTTAAACATTAAAGATATCGGAAGTATCAGAATTGTTATTAATTGTTTACCATCAGCTCATCAGTAACGGAACACAGAATTTCGTGTCGGATACTGGTATAACATCAAAGCATTGTTACACATGTACAGTTGTCTACTTCAGCATGCGTATTATCCAGTCATAGTACCTGTTGATCAGTTTGTCTCGTGAATCGACCTATGCCTCTAGAGCAGGCTGCGTGTTACGTCACAGTCAGAGTCTATGAGTTTGACACCTTGACGTATAGAGGCTGTTGTCTCGCTGCAGGACGGCTTCACCCTGTGCGTGCTGAGGCGCAAAATATTGCTTAGTGCTTTATACATTTAACCGCTTCTTCGTGAATATCACACTTATACTAAACTGAATTATGTTCTGGTGATTCATTCTAATACAGAAATTTTCACGAGCATTAATGTAAGTACGTTGCTGAAAATACCAAAGCTTGGTGTAATTCGATAATGAGAGAAACTAACGTTGAGTCAACATTAGCATCTTTCTCTTTTCTTAAACAGCCCAAATCGATGAGGTTGTATATATTACTGTCTGCGGTTTATTTAATAAGCTTCAGACAAAGAGAAGAATAGAGTCAGCGCTGAATCTGAGTTACTTTGCACTGATAATACTAGTTAACTCAACTTTATCAAGATGAATTGCGAAGCATACGACACCCATTAAGTTTTACTGATTTCGAAGGTTGAAGTTTTTGAACGAAATTATATAAATTTATTTCATAGATCATTAATGATGTTCTTCGTAGTCAAGTCTTTTTGAAGACTTAAGATCAAATAAGGCAAAAGGGATAGATACCATTGCATCAGAATTTCTAAAATAATTGGGGAAAGTAGCAACAAAACGACTATTCACTTTGGTGTTAGGAATATTCGAGTCTGGTAATATACCGTCAGACTTTCGGAAAAACAGGCTGGCCGTTGTGGCCGAGCGGTTCTAGGCGCTTCAGTCTGGAAACGCCTGACCGCTACGGTCGCAGGTTCGAATTCTGCCCCGGGCATGGATGTGTTGTGATGTCCTTAGTTACGTTCAAGTAGTTCTAAGTTCTAGGGGACTGATGACCTCAGATGTTAAGTCCCATAGTACTCAGAGCCATTTGAATCATTTTTCGGAAAAACAAATTACACAGTTCCGAAAATTGTAAGAACTGGGAAATGCAAGCATTATCGCACAATCAGCATAGAAACGCTAGCTTCCCAGTTGCTCATAATAATATTATACAAAATACTGGTAAAGAAAATTGGGGATGTGTTAGATGACGATCAGTTTGGCCTTGGGAAAGGAAAGGTACCAGCGAGACACATCAATGATGAGATTGACTATGAAAGCAAACCTAAAGAAAAATAAAACCACGTTCATAGGATTTTTCAACCTGAAAAGAGTTTGACAATGTCAAATGGTGTATGATGTTTTAAATTCTGAGAAAAATAGGGGTAAGCTATAGGGAAAGACGGGTAATAGAACATTTGTACAAGAGCCAAGAGGGCCTGATGACAATGGATCACCATGAGCGAAGTGCTCGAATTAAAACGGTGTAAGACAGGGATGTGGCCTTTCGCTGCTTCTATTCAACCTGTATTTTAACTGAATATCGTAGGGCCACTTCCCGTTCATGTGAGATGTCCTATCTCGAATGCACTTTATTCAACATAATCCTCTGTGACCTTCATCAATTAAAGACGTCAGAACAGAACCCTTTTCGTTAAATTATTTTTTATCTTTTATCTTATTTTTCAGTGTATTCTATTAACTCGGAATTCTAGCCAATGCACAGACTATTTGACTGTATGATCACAGCTGCAGGTTATCATTTGCAGCGAATTAGCTGCGGGCCGTGAAAACAGACGTGCGTGTCTCGATCCTACGATTACATCGAGTTGCTCTTTTCAAACGGAGTCGTGCATTGCCCCAGTACCAAAAGTATGCGTAACCTCATTAAACATGCAGCTGGGTTGCTCCTTAGGTATGCTGTTAGGGAAGTGCAACTACTCAGCGGTACAGTTAGGTATTATCGCAATTGGGTGAAAGACGGCAGGCCTTCTGTTTCCTTTACAAACTGTGGGCTGTGGGGAAGCCATAGAGTCCGGTCCACCTTCCATATTTATTGATGAGGAAGTATCTTTGCATATAGAATTTTGATTTGCATAACGCCAACCGGTCAGTCTGATAGGGTAATAGCAGTGAGCGGAGGACCCGAACCTGCATGTGAGGCATCTATAGCCACCTCCTGGCCAGGCAATCGATTCCAGAACCCAAGTGTCGGTCATGTGGCGAGGGGGCTGTGAACTCCCCCACCCACCGGCGGTTCGCTGTGAAGGCTCCAACGCCGATAATCTTAGCGCCTCGCAAAATAGCTTTCCATTCACACTGCAAACGCTTTGAAAACACGGCTTGCGTTGTAGGTGGAACGGGGAATGATGCCTGAGTCGGCAAGGTACTGTGATGGGAAGTCGGTCTCAAGCCCGCCAAGCTGCCGCCTATAGTGGAGCCACGGGTCGCAAAGAACGATGCAAAAAAAAAATGGTTCAAATGGCTCTGAGCACTATGAGACTTAATTTCTGAGGTCATCTGTCGCCTAGAACTTAGAACTAATTAAACCTAACTAACCTAAGGACATCACACACATCCATGCCCGAGGCAGGATTCGGACCTGCGACCGTAGCGGTCGCTCGGGTCCAGACTGTAGCGCCTAGAACCGCACGGCCACTCCGGCCAGCAGAACGATGCAGAAAAGCGTCCCGCACCCGCTTCTGGCTCACGTCGGGATTGGCTGTTTTGACTTACACTTCAGCACTAGGATCGGGCCACTAGCATGAAAGGCGGAAACATCTCCTATTGGAAGACAATTAGAAGCTGCTCGTTGTGCAGTGGAGGGGACATTTGGAGGAGATCTATGGTGGTCGTGGCAGGAGACTGTCATTTTTGGTACTCTTGTGCACTTTGCGTAAGGGTTTGAGTTCTCAGTTTTGTTTTTCCGCATCTGTGGACAGTTTTCGGTAAAGTCATCCCGCGAATCAGCAGGCGTCATCTACAGAACCGGCAGCACGCAGCAATTCACGTCGCTAACCACACCGCAGGACGTAGCTCCGTCTGAAAACGGTAATACACGCTACGCCGTCTTGTAGACATTTCCATCGATGCCAACCTGCCGTCGTGTAGCTCACGCAATGTCGCAGACTTCAGTAGGAGAACCTCGTAATAAGAATAAGCCGTGGAGGGGCGTTCGATAACTGCGCTATCGATGTCAGTTGCTAACTGACCGTTCAAATTGATACTGTACGTGTACCGAGCACACATTATCTCAAACGCGCCCAGCTAGAAATATTGCCAGTAAATTTGCTGTCCCAAGGTATCACTGAATAAATTCTCTTTCTAGCAAATATTTGAATCAAAACCAACTTCATACGCAATTTATGGGAAAACGTCACTGAGACAATAAATCATTGTTTATTAATGAATTATAGCATTTCTCCAATCTGCATACACTTTCCACCTGCCATCTTCTTTTTGCAGGGGACAATAAATTCGATTGTGATAAGTTAGCCAGCTGACCCAGAGTTGTGCTGGCGGTTAGTTGTCAGTCCAGATCACTGTGCACATGGTGCACTCTGAGTGACTGTGGAAGTTGTCCCGCAGTAGTTAGCTTACATAGGCAGTTGGCGCCAGACCCCAACTACAGGCTAACTTACGTGGGTGTCCATCCGGGATATGGATCTAATCCCTTTAGAAATGCACCTGTAATTATAACGTTATTCTGTGACCAAGGTCCCAAATCTGTTGCATGATAGGCAGTTTGCATGGGGGCACACAGCACAAGCTTTTGCAACAGTTACGTTCCAATGGCTCTGAGCACTATGGGACTTAACATCTTAGGTCATCAGTCCCCTAGAACTTAGAACTACTTAAACCTACCTAACCTAAGCACATCACACACATCCATGCCCGAGGCAGGATTCGAACCTGCGACCGTAGCAGTCACGCGGTTCCGGACTGAAGCGCCTAGAACCACACGGCCACCGCGGCCGGCAACAGTTACGTGTGTGAGAACCGGTAGCAAAAGCGGAAGGCTACGCAGAGGCGTGCTGAGTTCGAGTCTGTAGCGGCTAGCAGAAGCTGAGACCATCACAAAGTGAACAACCGGAGACGACTTCGAGTCATCAGCATCGACACTTCGGGCAGCAGCAGTACAACGGCATGACCCATAAGATAATTACTGCCGCCGATAGCCTCAGTAGGTGTGAACCAGCAGGGTTACAGTCAGTAATGAAGGTTCCAATTATCAAGCAATCATCAGCTTGTGCGGTTAACATAACGTTAGTGGGCCAGGTAGTCCAAAATCTGCTCCGTAGGTGTGAACCAGCAGGGTTACAGTCAGTAATGAAGGTTCCAATTATCAAGCAATCATCAGCTTGTGTGGTTAACATAACGTTAGTGGGCCAGGTAGTCCAAAATCTGCTCCGTAGGTGTGAACCAGCAGGGTTACAGTCAGTAATGAAGGCTCAAATTATCAAGAAATCACCAGCTTGTGTGGTTAACATAACGTTAGTGGGCCAGGTAGTCCAAAATCTGAACGTGGTGATACGTACCTCGATAGGGACGATATTAGTGGAGTATATAGTATGAAACCAGAGAAAGGAGATGTAACTGCGGAAGGTTCTGTGGCATCGTTAAGGAACATTCTGAGAAATTTGAACTCTAAAATGGCAGTATTTGGTAGGGGCATAGGTGCAATAAAAGCAGAGATACGTTCGGTAGAGAAAATTGTAGTAGAAACAGTAAAAGCTAAGGTGAGGAAAATTAAATACGACATGGAAGGGACGATAGATTCAAAATTAAAGCAATAAGGGCAGATGCATGCAAAATTTCCCAATAAGTGCTCCTGGTTAACACAAGAGTCCACACAGTAGAAAAATATTTCAGAGACAAGTTGAAAAAGATACGTTACGCACTGGATGGCGATATTATGGATTGTGTGCTGAGGCAAAATGCACTTGAGGAAGTAACCACTAACTCTGTTGTCATTTTTTCGGGTAGAGTGGCAGTGTGAGAAAGAGGTGCTTAAGAAATGAGAACATTTCGAACCAAGATTAAATAAAGAAGTTGTGCAGAATAAACAACAGTTTAAAGACGTAAGGAAAGAATTAAATATTTCAGTAGCAGCGAATCAGGCTGCTGCTATAGTAGATAATCTATAGGATTCAGCAACGACAAAACGTTTTGCAAATGACGGAAACTAAAATCCAGTTGATTTTCTTCCTGCTTGTAAAGCGAGTTTTGTGACAGGAATGTCACAATAGGCAATTTTACCAACGCTGCAATATTTGAGAGCTGTTTCCTGAACAAAATCTGGGATGAAGCGAGTCAAACGCGACTTTAGAATAAGTTCGTAAACGGACCAAGCTTCAAATACGCATGTGGGTCCATTCGGTATTTTTGTGTGGATGAGCTGACTAAGCTAACGCATATAAATCGTCCACTGGGAGTGTTAACTAAGATTTCGCGCTCAAGACACGACGTTGAAATTCAAGTTACATAATGGGAACAGCAGACAAGGAAATGTGTTCCAGTACGGGAACAGCAGTAATATCGACAATAATTTTAATGATCACAATACAAATAATTATCAACATAATAATAATTTTCAAAGGCGAAATGGAAAACTGGAAGTGTCATAACGGAAATAAAAAAAAAAAAACAGAAACAACATAATACGAGCACGGGAATTAGAGATCGCTACATCTCAGGTTCGGCGATGGAAAAATACGTTGGCGTTGTAAAGGACTTGTTATTTTAAAAACTCTGTGGGTGTAGAAAATTCGGCAAGGAAGCCACGAATGTTGGAAATGGATGTTATAATATGAAAGAATAAAATGGGGAATAATTTTAAGCAGCAAAATCGTAAAGAAAACACAGGAAAGGTTGTAAAACGTGTTAAGAAATTTGATAACGAGGATATAGAATTGAAAAAAATTGTTCTGATAATGGGAAGTGAATGATGAAATGAATGTATGTTTGTTGAAAGGTCTGTGATTAAAGAAGAAGCAGAGGTGTATCTGAATTTGTGGAGGTGGAATGTACGAGGAATTAGAATGAGGTAATGGTCAATATGAACAACTATAGAAATATAGGTGAAGGTAATGTAGATGATTTTGTATCGACGGCAGCGAAGCTGTAATCACGTCTGCTGGAGATGAATTTTGTGGTGCTTCGACGGATGCATATAAAGGTATCTGTGAAGACGGGGTAGCAATAGTCTCGTCAGCTGCTGATGAATTTTATTATGTATCGGCGGAAGTGGGCGGTTTATTATTAAAGGGAAGCAAAAGTGATGTTTTAGACGCCGAAGTTGTGCAAACTGAGGCTACTGATTTAGATATCTAAGAGAGAGGAGTTTGTGCATTTATTTCTGTCGATGAAAGTGAATCAATGGCTCTTGATGAAAGCATGAGTTATGAGAGGATGTGAAGGGATGAATGTGAAAGAAATGCGTGTAGTAGTTGATTACACTGCAAAGTGTCGGACAAATTTGAGACGGGAGAAAATGTTACGGAAACAGTTATAGATCCAAATTTGGCGGGATTCGAGTATACTTTGAATTCTGATGTGGTGCAATTCAGTGACGGCAATTTGAGTGGTGAATCGGATGAGGTTGACGAAGTTATTGGTGGTGATTTGTATAAAGTATCGAGGGGACTAATGTATGTTTTAAGTAACAAATCTTATGAGTAATATACAGATGTCAATCGAGTTACCTGTGATTCGGCGAAAATAAGTGAGGTTTTGTGTAAGGGGTACGAAGTTTAAAGTTGTATAGTTAATTGTGAGAATGTTACAGGTACTGATATAGTTACTTGTTTTGCAAATAACGCAGATCATCAAATCGTAAGTAATTTTTTTTTTACAAAAAATCGTGAAGTGAACTGTTTGATAATCTATAACTAACAAACCTGTATCGTTATAGATCTCACTGATGATGCCTTAGACCAAGAGAAGGCGAAACACATATGGGATGAATAAACTAGGAGCAGGGAAAGGCAGTTTTATTTACAAAACAAATGTTTATATGCTTGCTGCGGAGGATGGCCACACAACCAAACTTCTTACTGGTATAGTTACCTCAGAGGAAGAGGACAGTGTATTTGGTGCTTGCGAGCACGATGAAACTAAGGATTTTGAGAATGATTCAAATCCTACGGATGAGTTGGAAGAACATCAGGAAAATCTAACCATGGATAATGAAACTGACGGTTGTTCTGAAATTATAATGTGTACCAGGAATATGGAAGACGAAGGAAGGGGTACTGAAAATGATCTTTTGAGGGAACATTGCTTAGAGAGAGATGAAATTAAACATGAGCAGCCGCTTAGTGAAATAAACGATGTTCATGAAGAAAGACAGTGTGCATTTCTCGAATCTAAAAACAGTTTTCCGGTGGTACTAACAAATTTTATCCGCAGACGCAAGGATCCGTTGGTGAACAAGGAGAGAGGGCTCGAATTTGATAATTCAAAAAACGTAAAAGAGTGAGATTCGGAAAAATCTCACAGTGTTATAACAGGCAACGGTTGCAGAGTTACACCTTGTGAATGAGGACTGGAGTGTGTATAAATGTAGTATGTAGGAATTTTCTGGGTATTTCTGTTTTGTGTGAGGGGTAAGTTCTCGAATTTGAGATGTATGTAATAAAATATGGACGTACAATTTAGTGCGAAAAAAGAGTAAGTGTTGACCGCACAAATCTTGGTGCGCAGAGGTCGGCAGACAGTAATTAGTTGCAAAAGATTGGAATACAATGTGTACTGTACATAAGGTTTGGGGGTGAAATTTCAGGGGTTATGTTAATGAATTTCTTGAAGTATTTTCGGTGAATTTCTCATGTGACATATGTAATTTATTTGTAACTATTGTTAGCAAAAGTTTCAGTTCGTGGAGGTCATCAGACTTCATTAAAATTTTAGGCACATGTTGGAACAGAACATGTAGTTACGTGGAAAGTACAAGCAAAGTTTTGGGTGTATATTTCGTTGAATAACTCTATACTATTCATTAGACTGGAAAGGATTTGAATATATTTACGTACTTTAAGTCATGGGGACAACTTTGTGATATGTTTACGAGAATATTTCTGCGGATGAATGTTTTCATTTGCAAATAGTATATTGACGAATCTAGCGTCCAGTTATTGGTTCGTTGAAAGGGAAGTTAAGTAAATGATTTCTGCTTAAGTTAATAATAGTTTTAAAATTTCTTATTAGAGTGGGTAAAATCGTAAAAAATAGCAAATTGTTTGTTGTTTTATGGTCTCGAACAAATTTCATAGTACCAAAGAATTATTTTCTTGTGTGAACTAGGACAAAGTGTTTGAAATGTCGAGCTCAAGCAAATGTTTCGTCTACGTTGTAAGCCGGCCTGTGTGGCCGAGCGGTTCTAGGCGCTACAGTCGGTTCGAATCCTGCCTCGGGCATGGATATGTGTGAGGTCCTTAGGTTAGTTAGGTTTAAGTAGTTCTAAGTTCTAGGGGACTGATGACCTCAGAAGTTAAGTCCCATAGTGCCCAGAGCTATTTTTTTCCATCTACGTTGTAAACCAGTTTTTCCTTCTTTTTTTTCTATGCTGCTTATGAATGTATCGATTCCACTGGGGAGAGCGTTTAGTGCCTGATCTATGGGAACTCGGGAAATCATACTGTTATTGGTAACTAAACCACCGTCGTATTTCGACAGCTATCGTCCTCCAACACTGACAGTGACTACGGTTTGACGCATGTTCGGCGCAGTACTTGGCCAAGGGCGTCATGAATTTCTTCAGAGGCGGATGAACTGCGAACGATCTGGACTCCGACGTCAGGAAACATTTCACATGCTGTGTTTGCGCTAGTGACGTTGTACAATGTGGTCAAAGCAAGAGGTGCTACCAAATGAGCGGAAAAGCGCAAAAATGTTTTCGAAAAGAACGAACTGATTCGAGAATTTATCTAAATTTAAGTGTTTATTTTAGTATTTAAATAATACTCCGCAATTTTTATAATTTGTGTTAGATTTAGAAAATGTACGGTGATAAAATGTTGTGACATATTATAGGAGGTACATGTTGTTTCGTACACCACCACAAAGCTACTAACGCTATTGTCCTGATAAGCAAGTAGGCTATTCTGTTTATTGTCTTATGTATGTATTTATTATGTTCCCTACGTATCTCAAATTTGGTGCGACAAAAAGTGCCAAATTAACCAGCTAATGTGACACATTGAATGGAGTCGTGTTACGCTTATCTAGATGAAATAATGGTCCGCCTAGAATCGGTATAAGATTATGTTAATTTGTTTGCGAAGCTCTGGGGCCTCAGGCCCAATAGAAAGGCACAGCCAGGCAGGCCGCCAGCCTTATCAAGTGCAGTGAAGTTACGTTGACAACGTTACGAGAATAGTAGCAAAATCCCCAAACTAGAAAGTCGTTGAAGATATGCGGAAGCTAAGTCCATTTCGCGATCACAGTACATCAAATATTTACCAGCTCGAAACAGTTCTGAGTTCAACATGATTAGTCACAGATTAACATACGCTATACAAAGAATAGTAACTCACACTGTGTCTCTTCTCAGTTCCGTAAATCAAGCAGCAAAAGCTAGAGTTCTACTCTGGAGCACATTAAGAACCCCTCGAAATCGTAAGTCCCTTCAGAAGCCAAAGTAGGTTAGCGGCCGTTCACCGCCCAGAATCAATCACCTACACAATCGAATATCACTCGTTACCAGAGGCAGGTATTCCCCCATCCAGAACTCGACACAAAGTGCGCAGAATCGCTCCCTCGAGCACCTCACTCTGAAAGTACAGGTCTCCACTTGACTCCAGCAGTGTTCCGCTACTGTCCAACTCTCATTAGCTGAAGGACGTGCCCACCAGCAACACGTCGTTGTCAACCTCTACAGACGTGATTTGACTCACTTGACCACTTCCCCGCATTAAATTATTATAGCACTAGTCAAATAAAACAATATTATAAACATTCGCTTACATTCAGAGATTTTACAATAAATAAACCTAATAGATGGTTCATAAATAAATAAGCTAGCATTCTTGTGCAAGTGTAGTAACGTTAAATGACAACGCATTGTCGTACAATATAGTTTAAACAATTATTTAGGCCTGCTTGTCAGAAATGCCTTCTGGAGTTCTTTCACAATGGCGGTGTCCGGTAACACTTACGATTGAGTTCATTTAAATTAGCATAATTTTTAATAGCACTTGGAATAAACATTTGAATGAAGTTACTGGCAAACTAATAAACTATTCATTAAATAAAACCACAAGTACAACAAATTATGAGGTATTCATACCGCATTCATTTTCTGCGTACATGTGGAGAGTATGATGCTCTGACGAACATTTGTGAAATGAAAAAGGTGTAAAACAACGTCGTAAATCAATAAATGAAATAGATACAGATACGTAGCTTTCAGGGATGGTAACTATAGTTCAATGCTATCATCTGAAATACCATTCGTGAAATAGCACTAAACGATTAAAAAAGTTGTTAATTCAAAGAAACATTGTGTAAATGTGAAATATTATCTTCTATGGTTTTAAAGATGTTGAGATATTGTTGTGTCTTTGGATGTGCCTTATTTTTCGGAGATCGGAGATGTATTCAGAACGCGAAAATATGTGACTTTGAGTTATTATCGAATTTCAAAGAACTGTAACTTAGTCATCTTTAAGGTTTCATGACACTCTGCCATTTCCTGGAGCATCTCCTGCACAAAGGACATGTGAGTAACAGCCGTCCAAATGCTCAGCTTCGGGATTTTTGCCACATCCTGTCCCTTATTAACGCACGTGGCTCGCGTAGTTCTATCCGCCCAGGCGCCGCACAGCTTCGCAAACAAAGGCGGACGATTATTTCGCCTACATAGCCGTTACACTACAGAGGAAAGGAATTTATCGAAAATACTGACAAGAGGAAGGGACAGGATAGTACGACATCTGGTAAGACACCACGGAATAGATTCCGTGTTGCTAGAGTGAGCTACGAAAGGTAAAAGCTGTAGAGGAAGGCAGAAACTGATGTGATGATGTTTGATTTGTGGGGCTCTCAACTGCGCGGTCATCAGCGCTCGTAAAGTCTCAATTTTTACACAGCCCATTTTTTTCGCATTCCAGTCTAGTCACTGTCACAAATGATGAAGATGATGACAAAATGATAAGGACAACACAAACACCCAGACCTCGGGCAGAGAAAATCCCCAACCCGGCCGGGAATTGAACCTGGGACTCCTTGATCGAGGTAACAACACTAGCCACTAGACCACGAGCTGTGATCAGGCAGAAACTGGAATGCATCCAGCAGATAATAGAAGTTTGCAGGTAGAAACTGGAATGCATCCAGCAGATAATTGAAGTTTGCAAGTGACACCACACCTCAAAATAATTTTCTATTTTCCTACTCTCGCTTAAAGAGTCCTAACCTCACCATAGCGTTTTCGGTTCCACTTAAGAAACACGAACAGTTATCTTAATAAAAATATTATTAACTTTGTCTCAGTTACGTACCTGTTATAAAAGTTAAAATGTAAAATTTTTCACGCATGGAGACGTGCTTTCACTGTGCATCGTTTCTTCTCATTTTGAGAACACCATTAACATTTTTGGAATACGCATTGTTTCCCCAAACATGTATCAACAAATTTTGCAGGGTTCACTCGCCTGTTGCAAAGGTTCCTTATTATTTTCGCACAGGTATGTGCCTGATATGTGCCAGTACATGATTTTTGTACTCATCAGATATGAAATGTATTACAATTCGAGGAATATGGCGATGATGCCATGTGTGACATGGATGTTCAAACGCGTTTGATATCTACGCTTTTATTGATACAGGCCTTCACAGATAATTTTTGATAGCGCTGTGTTTACCGTCTCCCTTGACATCGTGTGTAGTATATCATATGTTACATTTCGAAAGATATCCTTAATGCTGTTACGCAAATGTCCGTTAGTATTCTACTGACATCGAGCCACATGGGACGTTCTTATTCTCGTTATTCTGACATAATGCCCAGGCCTCGTGGTGCCCATTTCAGTGGTGCTGAAAACACTGCTGAACCATACCAAATCCACGAGTCTTGAAATTGTGCATAAGGAACTGAGACACATTAAGAGCATGTGTGCTGTAGCTCCGTCCTACTGTATGCACAAAAGTCCAAACAAGAATTTCCATTCACGTACCTTAGTCCAAAAAGGTATCATCGCGATATCCCGACGAAAATCGGAAAATGAAGTGGGTTCTTTTCCTACTTTTACATTTACTGGGCATTTTCCACAGACAAAAAAGAATTACTTTCCTCCTCTATGAACTTTCATATATCTTGAACTCTTCAGAGACTAATAGACATAACCGAGGCAATGTACTTGGAAACAGTGCCAAAAAACAACGCCGGTTTCAACTCGTTGCTCAATCTCATTGTCAGATAATTCGTTGGCAAACATCAATCAATAACACTGCGTTCTCAAATGTTGTGGAATGTTGAAAGCTGTCTTTGAGGTTCAACTGCTCTTTTGAAAACAAGTTTTATGCAATTATTATCATATGAATAAATTATTATAGCTCTTCAACTGAACATTCTCTCTCATTAATGTAAAAGAACTCACTCATCTTATAACTGGTGTTAAAGTAACTTACTGTGCACATTTCGATTCTCATTACAATATTACTTTATGGAGTGAACACAGTAGCTGTTTCTGTGTCCAATTAAAGCTGACTCATCACATCACTAATTGCCGTGACTTCAAAGCAGAATGACTATAACAGTCTGTCAAAACAATACTAACAAAAATCCCTTTTGCTAGCCTTAAGGCAGAGATACAATAAAACAAGTACACATTTTCCTAACTCCATAACGTGAAGGGGGTACGAGGACGTCTCGGAACTCACATATATGATGTCCATAGAGGAGGATGTGTTTTGTGTAGAAGTCTCTCTCTCGCTCCCTCCCTCCCCCCCCCCCCCCCTCTCTCTCTCTCTCTCTCTATTTGTGTGTGTGTGTGGGGGGGGGGGGGTCCGTGTGTGTGTGTGGGTGTGTTTATCGTGAAGAGAGACAGAGAGGGAGAGAGAGAGAGAGAGAGAGAGAGAGCTGATGATTACAGAAGGTAGTATGTTTCATTCACTGCCCCATTTTCATTATGCATACCTCTGGGTCCAGTGCCTTTCGCTCATGTATCTTACAATGCGGTGATTTATTCTGTCCACAGATGTGGATCTGAGGCAAATTAACAACATGGAATTATCAACTGATACGCGAGTTCCGCCACCTTCATGGATAAATCACGATTTCATAGAATCTGTTTTGAAGAAAGCAGAACCAAAGAAAATTACCGTTGACTCGATGAATGTCGAGTACGCAAATGCTGAAGGACTTGGCTATGGAAGTCTCATGTTCCTGTGTTCCTGAGCTATGAAGGCAATGAGAAGATTCAGAAGAAAACCCTGATAGTGAAAACAGTTCTTGAGTCTGGTCAGCTGAAGGATCTGACAGAAAAATGCGATGTTTTCAAGGTCGAAGCAGAAATGTTGTACGATGTCATGCCAAAGATCCATGAGCAGTTGGCGAAGCTGGAGGGTGAAGAGTTCCGGCCACTGGGAGCCAGGTGCTACCAATGGGGCCGGGAGCCCTCGACTTACATCGTGCTGGAGGACCTCTCACCTACTGGCTACAGGCTGGCTCAGGCTGGCCAACCGCTAGACTTGAAACACGGTGCAGTGGCGCTGCGAGCATACGCTCGGCTGCACGCCGCTTCAGCCTATCTGCTCACTAAACAGCCCCACTACAAGGTCAAGTTCTGGATACACATGTTCACAGAGGAAACCTTTCTGCAGCATTTGGCACCTAGAGCCAAAATGTCATTGAAAGCACTAGCAAACGAGTTAGACAAATGTTCTGGCTACGAGCAATATTCGGAAAGATACAGAGCATTGGCTGAATGCTTTCACGACGTTGCATATGAAAGAATGGAGCAGATCAAGACGCAAACAAAGCTTTCAGTTTTGACTCACGGTGACTGCTGGAAGAACAACATGATGTTTAAATATGTGAATGGAGAAGTTTCAGATGTCCGCCTGGTAGGTTTTCAGGTAAGACTGAACTTTTCAGCAGTATCACTATTCATCCTACTAATCCTATTTTGTATACGTCATAAAATATTTTGCTTCAAGTTGTGCAGAAAATACATGTCGTCTGCAGAACCTCGGAGAAGTGACATTTCCCCACATGGGTACAAAAATGGTTCAAATGGCTCTAAGCACTATAGGACTTAACATCTGACGTCATCAGTCCCTAGACTTAGAACTAACTAAACCTAACTGACTTTTGGACATCACACACATCCATGCCTGAGGCAGGATTCGAACCTGCGACCGTAGCGGCAGCGCGGTTCCGGACTGAAGCGCCTAGAACCGCTTGGCCACAGCGGCCGGCACGTGGGTACAGTTACCCAAGTAGATTCAGTACTTCTAGCTTTTGGAGAAGATTCTGATTCATCAGTATCTGAGTGAAAGGTGCCGTGTTCTCCAGCAGTATTTTTTGCCACATATTTTCCAAGCAATCGAACACGGCTGCAGGCATGTACCAACGTAAAACACAACTAGTCAGTTTTGACAAACATTTTCAATATTTGGAGCGTTTAACAGCCATGTTGCAGCTCCCGTGTCAACTGGTATATCAGATTTGCTGATACAAGGTTTCAGCTATTTGTCCCTATAGCTAGTTCGTGGTTCCGGGTGA
The DNA here is from genome assembly GCF_023864275.1 of Schistocerca cancellata. Lineage (NCBI taxonomy): Eukaryota > Metazoa > Arthropoda > Insecta > Orthoptera > Acrididae > Schistocerca > Schistocerca cancellata. The sequence goes on from NC_064627.1 coordinate 551,557,467, forward strand.
TATGTGTCAGATTGGTTTGAGGATCACTGCTTTTGACTTCATTGTGCTTGTTTGACTTCTTAAGCCACGTGACTCTTTTCTAACACCATTGCAATTCGGATACCGTGCTGCTCTGTTACAGCTTCTTGCTCCGTTATAGTTGCTGCCGATCCGTGTCATCTACAGCTGACGCAAGATGGTGCGTGTTCTGTCGACACGTGTTTTCTCTGTTATATGCGAGATATAGTCTCAAGAGAAGAGCCCAATGCTTGCAGCTGAATTGGAAAAGAAGTGTTCCATATCTGGTCAACCCAAGGTATGAGCGCAATGAAATGTGATGACAGCGTACTTCTTATTCATCCGGCCAGTGCAAAACATAAGCCATATCACGTTCATGCGGAAACCTGAACTGTTTCATTTCCTGCAGTGGAATATGCGTTATCTCTCCAAAGTGGTACCTATTTCTATAGTCAAGAGAAACTGGTCGGAGTGTGAAATGTTAGATCCCCTAAAATAAAATGGATAGCTTGAAGTTGCATACAATGGGGATTAGTGAAGTTTGGTAGCAGGTTGAACAGAATTTCTAGTCAGGTGTATACAGCGTTATAAATATGAAATAAAATATAGGTAATGCAGTAGTTGGTCCAATAAAGAAAAATAAAATAAGAGTGCAGGTAAGCAGAATTATCATAATCAAGAAAGACTACCAGCCAACTCGTAGTAGAAGCATTCAATGTACTCATACCATCTGTGAGCTCTCTTCTGCATTTTACAGTGGCACTCCCATTGCACTGTTATTAACGTTACCAAAAAATGTTCAAATGTGTGTGAAGTCTTATGAGACTTAACTGCTAAGGTCATCAGTCCCTAAGCTTACACACTACTTAACCTAAATTACCCTAAGGACAAACACACACATCCATGCCCGAGGGAGGACTCGAACCTCCGCCGGGACCAGCCGCACAGTCCATGACTGCAGCGCCTCAGACCGCTCGGATAATCCCGCGGGGCATTAACGTTACCATCCTTGCTTTTTTCTTCACCGATTTTTTTTTTAATTTTCCATATACTGAATGAGTTCTTCCGACGATCATTTCTTTTTCATGTGGCCATTTTACTTTAGCTTTCTATTGATTTCATTCCTAAGTGACATGTATTTCTGTATTCCTGAATTTCCCTGAGTCTTTCTGTACTTCCTCCTTTCGTCGATCAGTTGAAATATTTCATCTGTTACCCACTGATTTATCTTCCGTTGGATGCGTTGGTTATCTAGACCTTTTCTTGTCTAACATGGATCCTGTCTCTTGAAATTTCTTATTTTAGTGAAATTTGTTGTGACAGTCTCTTCGAAAAAAAAAATGAGTAAGAGGATCGAGAACGATGGAACCACACTGAAAGCTCCCTCTTTTAATGTTAGAGGATGATTATAACAACATGGCGATTTCTTCGAGGACAAGCAAGATCTTTCAGCGGTCCTACTGCAGCGTCGGTGGGCGATTATCGCTGCAGAACGCACTGTATTGTGCTAGTCTAGGATATGTTTACTTTCTGTGTGAATTACACGCTATTCATGTTACTTTAGCGGTGAATAACGAAATAATATTCAGATTTCATGACAAGTACCTCTGAGTACACTTACTGCTGGTTGGCACCAGTGGCATATTCTTCATTCTTCATTTTGAATTGATACTTATGTCTGTCTTCCAGTGCAGAAAGTAAGGAACTCCCTACGTACGACCGCCTGTTCACTCCACTACTTCCATTTCCCTCTGCTTACCTGTAGAGGGTCTACATGCTGTTCAGTGCTTTAGCACGGCCCTTCATTTTAAACCACCTTTGGCCTTCTGGGACTAATAATTTACTATAGAATAATTTGAAATCTAGCAATAAACCAAACAGGAAAATAACAAGATAGATTAGGTGCCCTTTACTTGTGAGAATCACGATAATCTCGATAAATTTACCTAATAGCTGACTGTTTGGTGGCATTACAGTGTTCATCAGTAACCAGCCCGGCCTCGGACCTGCTGTACTTCCTGTACTCGAGCGCCAGTGAAGACGTCCACCGCCACCACATGGAGGACCTGCTGCGCGAGTACCACAGCACGCTGGTGGGCCTGCTGCGGCGACTGGGACTGGAACAGCAGGCAGAGGCCTACACCTTCGAGGAGCTGAAGAACGACATGGATCACTGCTTAGTCATCGGTGTTTTCTTTAGTGCCATAAGTGGAATCATCCTCACTTCAGAGGAACACGGCGCGGACTACGCAGTAGCGATGAACGATCCAAAAAAGTTTGACGAAGCTGTCGTTATGTCATTTAGGAATCGGTACTCATTGTCCTACTTGAAATACGTCTCGCCAGTCTTCGTTAGTAAAGGAATTTTATGAGTACATTTAAAGTTCTTGGTACTATTTGTCTTTATATCTGAAAGATAGAAAGTTATATTGTAAGGACTAATCGTCGTATAGTTGACACTTAGTCATCAGCGATGAACAGCTATTCACAAACATATCCGAATGTTTTGTTACTAAACTACACGAAGAAATGTGTGTGATCTGTATTCCCTATGTGTATTCATCTGACAGAATTTTAGCTGTATTTCGTATCTGACGTGTTCTCCCAATGTTCTTATGACAGACTAAATCTAGTAAATACCTTTAATGCATTTTGATGAGATTTTTCTTTACTACTTGCAATACAATTAAGATTAATCGACGGTGAGTAATAGAAATACGCCTTACAAAAGTATTAGTAACGGTTGTCCTTTTCTTCACAGGTAATGTCATTTTAGTTTTAAGCAATTACCAGTGGTATTGAATGTATCAACCGAGCCATTACCTTCCTACATAGTGTATGCCTATTCTAGTGACAAACCTTCACAGTTTATTGAGGGGTGGTATGATATACAGTACTTGTGGTCTCCTTATGAGACGGAAGAAGGCATCAACATATTATTTCCCCTTACGGTTTTTGTAGATCATGAGACATTAATAATTCGTATCCCTATGTCACACCACCGTTAACAGGCATTGACGCACATCCATACTTGAGTGTCAGTTTGTACATTGCCTGGGCTTAAGTGTACTGATAGTTTCACAGGAAATCCAGTCACAAGATAAAAGGCTGAAGGATCATTTACATAAATCCAGTGGAAACGGCTAAAGAACTGGTTGTAGCCGGTGAACGAGTAAAGCAAAAACATGCCTTGTTGGAACGTATCTCATAGTCCATCGTTTGTTGTCATAGCCATGTAAGTCAACACTTTGAGCATTTGAGCATCTGCTTTCTACAAACACCCCTCAAGAACAACAGAACAGAAAATTCACTATGTCCCCAATAGTACTGCAGTGGGACCGTGTGAATGTCACCTGAGAGTTGCATTGACCTTAAATGTTTTTAATCAGTTGGTTGCTTTCTCCTCTGGCCATGCCACTACAGGAGTCTGAACATACCTGAGTCATCTGTTTTTGTTAACAATGTTAATTCATCGCAATCCAAAAGAGAATACATAACTTACACTCTCATCAGATCACTCCGTAATTAGACAATGGAGTTCGTAGGTTTCTGATGTCAAAGTTCGTAAACAACACCTCCCAGATACACCCGAAAATTTCTCTGTAGAGTTCATACTAACCTTGTGCATCGAATCAAAATTTATCTATTTTATTCTGAAACACATGGTGAACATTTGTTCTCCAAAAAGGTTTTGCTATACTTCAAGATGAATTAAAGTGATATGACATGAGCTATATTTCATTTGGGGAACATCATGAGGGTAGGCTGATACTTGGAAGAGACCTGGAATCACTCAAATGTTTCATATAGATTCCATAATAGTAACACATATTTTCCGAAAGAAGACCTTAAACAGCAAAATATTTCCGGAGGCAACTGTGGTCTCTGACAGTTATTTATTCGTTATGAACGAGAAATTAAAACTTAAGAAATGTCAGAAAGCTAAAAATTAAGGAAATGAGATCTGGGTGAACTGAAAGAACCAGAAATTTTTCAGATTACAAAAAGAATATCAACCAACGTTTGACTCAAAAAGAGGAAGGGAATAATAATTAGAGGAAGAATGGGAAGCTTTGACAGATGAACTAGTTAAGGCAGCGGAAGATCTAATAGGTAATAAGACAAGGCCTACTAGAAGCCGTTGGACAACATAGATGTTGAATGTATTTGACGGAAGGAGGAAATACAGAAACGCAACAAATGAAGACGTTTTAAATATGAAATTGGCAGAAAATGGAAAATGGATAAAGAGGAATTGCTACAGAACAAGTGCGACGCTGTAGAAGCATCCGTTATTACGGGAAATTTAGATGCCGTCTGTAGCGAATTTAAATATATCCTTGGAGAAAACGGAAAAAGCTGTACGAATATTAAGAAATCAGAGAGAAACCCAATACTAAATAACGAAGGGATTCTCAGTGGCATGAGGAATATACGAGTATAGTGAGGTGACAAAGTCATTTGATAGCGATGTGCACATATGTATGTGGCCGTAGTATCGCATACACAAGGTAAAAAAGGACAGTGCATTGGCGGAGCTGTTATTCGTACCCAGATGATCCAGGTGAAAAGGTTTCCGATGTGATTAATGGCCGCGGGACTGGAGTTAACAGATTGTGAACACGTAATGGTAGTTGGAACTAGATGCATGGGACGTTCTTTTTCGGAAATCGTTAGTCAATTTAATATTAGGAGATCCACAGAGTCTAGTGTGTGGTCAGAACACCAAAAATCAGGCATTACCTCTGAGCACTAACGACGCAGTGCCCGACACTTTCACTTAACGACCCAGAGCAACTGCGTTTGCGTAGAGTTCTCAGCGGCAACAGACAAGCAACACGGAATGAAATAACCACAGAAATCAATGTCGGACGTACGACGAATGTATGGGTTAGAAGAGTGTGGCGAAACTTGGCGTTAAAGGGCTACGGGAGCAGACGACAGACCCGAGAGCCTTTGCTAACAGCTCGACGTCGCCTGCACCGCCCCACCTGATCTCTTGAGCATACCGGTTGAAGCCTGGTCGACTGAAAAACCGTGGCCTGGCGAAGTGAGCAGCGAATACAGTTGGTAAGAGCTGATGGTAGTGTCCGAGTGTGGCGCAGACCACACGAAGAAATGGAGCCGCGTGACAAGGTGATGATGATGATGATGTTTAGTCTGTGGGGCGCTCAACTGCGTGGTTATCAGCGCCCGAACAAATTCCCAAGCTTTGCTCTGTCCAATCTTGACACTTTCATGAATGATGATGAAATGATGAAGACAACACAAACACCCAGTCATCTCGAGGCAGGTGAAAATCCCTGACCCCGCCGCGAATCGAGGGTGACAAGGCACAGTGTAAGTTGACTGTGGCTGCATTATAGTGTGGGTCGTGCTTACATGGAATTACATTGATTGGACTAGGTCTTATGGTCCAACTGAACAAATCATTGACTGGAAATGGTTACGTACGGCTACCTCGAGACAATTTGTAGTCATTCACAGGCTTCATGTTCCCAAACATGGCACCAGGTGGCAACTGTTCGCGACTGGTTTGAAGAACTTTCTGTACATCCAACGACTTGTGGAATTTGTGCCACGTCGAATCGCTGCACTGCGCCTGGGCAAAAAGAGGTCAGACACGATATTAGTCGCTATCCCATGACTTCTGTGGCCCCAGTGTATGCAGGGTGTTACAAAAAGGTACGGTCAAACTTTAAGGAAACATTCCTCACACACAAATAAAGAAAACATGTTATGTGGACATGTGTCCGGAAACGCTTAATTTCCATTTTAGAGCTCATTTTAGTTTCGTCAGTATGTACTGTACTTCCTCGATTCACCGCCAGTTGGCCCAGTTGAAGGAAGGTAATGTTGACTTCCGTGCTTGTGTTGACATGCGACTCATTGCTCTACAGTACTAGTATCAAGCACATCAGTACGTAGCATCAACAGGTTAGTGTTCATCACGAAGGTGGTTTTGCAGTCAGTGCAATATTTACAAATGCGGAGTTGGCAGATGCCCATTTGATGTATGGATTAGCACGGGCAATAGCCGTGGCGCGGTACGTTTCTATCGAGTCAGATTTCCAGAACTAAGGTGTCCCGACAGGAAGACGTTCGAAGCAATTGATCGGCGTCTTAGGGAGCACGGAACACTCCAGCCTATGACTCGCGACTGGGGAAGATCTAGAACGACGAGGACACCTGCAATGGACGAGGCAATTCTTCGTGCAGTTGACGATAACCCTAATGTCATCGTCAGAGAAGTTGCTGCTGTACAAGGTAACGTTGACCACGTCACTGTACGGAGAGTGCTGGGGGGGGGGGGGGGTACCAGCTGTTTCCGTACCATGTACAGCGTGCGCAGGCACTATCAGCAGCTGATTGGCCTCCACGGGTACACTTCTGCGAATGGTTCATCCAACAATGTGTCAATCCTCATTTCAGTGCAAATGTTCTATTTACGGGTGAGGCTTCATTCCAATGTGATCAAATTGTAAATTTTCACAATCAACATGTGTGGGCTGACGAGAATCCGCATGCAATTGTGCAATCACGTCAGCAACACAGACTTTCTGTGAACGTTTGGGCAGGCATTGTTGGTGATGTCTTGATTGGGCCCCATGTTCTTCCACCTACGCTCAATGGAGCACTTTATCATGATTTCATACGGGATACTCTACCTGTGCTGCTAGAACATGTGCCTTTACAAGTACGACACAACATGTGGTTCATGTACGATGGAGCTCCTGCACATTTCAGTCGAAGTGTTCGTACGCTTCTCAACAACAGATTCGGTGACCGATGGATTGGTAGAGGCGGACCAATTGCATGGCCTCCACGCTCTCCTGACCTCAACCCTCTTGACTTTCATTTATGGGGGCATTTGAAAGCTCTTGTCTACGCAACCCCGGTACCAAATGTAGAGAATCTTCGTGCTCGTATTGTGGACGGCTGTGATACAATACGTCATTCTCCAGGGCTGCATCAGCGCATCAGGGATTCCATGCGACGGAGGGTGGATGCATGTATCCTCGCTAACGGAGGACATTTTGAACATTTCCTGTAACAAAGTGTTTGAAGTCACGCTGGTACGTTCTGTCGCTGTGTGTTTCCATTCCATGATTAATGCGATTTGAAGAGAAGTAATAAAATGAGCTCTAACATGGAAAGTAAGCGTTTCCTGTCACATGTCCACGTAACATATTTTCTTTCTTTGTGTGTGAGAAATGTTTCCTGAAAGTTTGGCTGTACCTTTTCGTAACACCCTGTATAAAGGCGATTTAAAGGTAACAGTATTACAGAAAGCGAAGAGAAAGTAGATGACTTGGGAATGCAAGTCGAATCTGACAGAGCACTGAAAGACCCAAGTTGAAACAACACCCCTGGAGTAGTCATTCGTGGGAATGATTGAGACTCTGACTCAGCACTGACAAGGTTATTCCACCTGGTGTGCGAGATATACGAGACAAGTGAAATATCTTCATACTTCAACAAGAACGTGCTAACTCCAATTCCAAAGAAGGCAGGCGCTGACCGGAGTGAATATTATCGAACCATCAGTTCTGTAAGCCAGGAGTGCCAAAACCTGTCAAGAATTATTTACAGAAAAATGGAAAGACTGGTACAAGCCTATTTCGGGAAAGACGAATTTGAGCTGGAGAGAAGGGTAGGAATATGCGAGGCAATACCTATTCTCCTAAGAACCTGAGATGGAAGACGGAAGAATTACAAATTCATGTCTACAACATTTGTAGATTTGGATAAAGCGTTAAACAATGATGTTCAAATGTATTGTTTCAAATTCAGAGGTATAGGTGGATAAAATAAAGAAGCAGCGTAAAGTTGTTTACAGTATGTAGAGAAAACAGATTGCAGTGTTAAGAGTTGAAGGACATGAAACGGAAGCATTAATTGAGAAGGAATACAGACAGACTTGTTCCCACCACAGTTTCGCATAACTTAGATCCTGCTTAGAGATTACCGCAACAGACGAAAGAATAAGGAACTGCCCATTCATCACGACATACTTCTATGTTACGTACTCTGTAGAACGAACAAAAACTATGAGGGAATCGAGGGGATATTTGAAAAGTAATTACAATTCAAGAAGAAGAAACGTCAACTTTGAGGTTCTTCCGACGACATTCTATTTTTCTATATTTAGTTGGCAAACGAGCTACAAGTAACACCAAAGTATGATATCGCTGTAACAATAACGGCCAACAGGTTGCAAATTACCAAGAACTCGAATGGTTCGTGAAATATAACCCTGATACTATGAGCATCGAACTTTACAGGGAAGCATGGGTCAAATTAAGTAGAATCAGAACTATATGTGGTCGGTGGAAACATGGAGGTGAGCTAGTAGCAAAGACACCCTGTCGCAACACTAACTACACCAAAATAAAGCTGATAACTGTATGAGCAATGCAAAGAGGTGTCAAAAAGTCAGATAGGTAGTCAGATGTGCATGTGTTGATAACGGGCTCCGTGCCTCGGTGATACAGTTATAGCCTTTGTAGCGTTAAATGGTAGTGTCTTTCCTATGACAGTATTTCCATATTTTCAATAGCTAGATGAAAATGTGCCACACCTACTGGCACTATAATTCACGTATCCGACGATCTGAAATTTGCGGTATAACTTTGCTGAAACTAATAATCAGGAAATGTATGAACTGTGACACTTCTATTCTGGAATATTTTTACTTTGACACAACTGTAGAATGCGTTGGAGAAACGAGTGTTGGATTTCTGCTACTTTTGCCGCTACACAAGCAGCTGTTTCGATCAACAGCATCTACATTATGGCTACATATGTGTCATTAATAACAGTGTCCTTCCTTCGTTTCTAATCACTATCCGTTCGTGGACACTATACACGCTGACGAAAAATATTCAGTTTTCTGTTAGGTGTCGATCTCTTCAGTGTTGAGTCGAATACGCGTCATGAGCTTTGGGGGTGATATTCTCAAAAACGGTATTCTGTTGTGCCATAGTATCTTCGAATATTTCATATTTGGTTAGACACAAACTACCTGCCAAAGAAAAGTCTCTGTTGGCCGTATCTGAAGCCTTCCCTTTGTCACTGGGCATGCAAAGTGGTTCAGAGTGCTTGCTCGACCAGTCGAGGCCTGAGTTCAGCATAGACACACAAAGTATAGCAAATACGATGTTAAAATATATGAAAAGTAAAAAAAAATGGGTCAAATACAATTTCTAAATGATAAAGCAGTTTTCACTGCCACTCATCCTCAGCGGCCCTTCAATTCATATTATACGAGGTGCATTCAAGTTCTAAGGCCTCCGATTTTTTTTCTAATTAACTACTCACCCGAAATCGATGAAACTGGCGTTACTTCTCGACGTAATCGCCCTGCAGACGTACACATTTTTCACAACGCTGACGCCATGATTCCATAGCAGCGGCGAAGGCTTCTTTAGGTGTCTGTTTTGACCACTGGAAAATCGCTGAGGCAATAGCAGAACGGCTGGTGAATGTGCGGCCACGGAGAGTGTCTTTCATTGTTGGAAAAAGCCAAAAGTCACTAGGAGCCAGGTCAGGTGAGTAGGGAGCATGAGGAATCACTTCAGAGTTGTTATCACGAAGAAACTGTTGCGTAACGTTAGCTCGATGTGCGGGTGCATTGTCTTGGTGAAACAGCACACGCGCAGCCCTTCCCGGACGTCTTTGTTGCAGTGCAGGAAGGAATTTGTTCTTCAAAACATTTTCGTAGGATGCACCTGTTACCGCAGTGCCCTTTGGAACGCAGTGGGTAAAGATTACGCCCTCGCTGTCCCAGAACTTGGACACCATCATTTTTTCAGCACTGGCGGGTACCCAAAATTTTTTTGGTGGCGGTGAATCTGTGTGCTTCCATTGAGCTGACTGGCGCTTTGTTTCTGGATTGAAAAATGGTATCCACGTCTCATCCATTGTCACAACCGACGAAAAGAAAGTCCCATTCATGCTGTCGTTGCGCGTCAACATTGCTTGGCAACATGCCACACAGGCGGCCATGTGGTCGTCCGTCAGCATTCGTGGCACCCACCTGGATGACACTTTTCGCATTTTCAGGTCGTCATGCAGGATTGTGTGCACAGAACCCACAGAAATGCCAACTATGGAGGCGATCTGTTCAACAGTCTTTCGGCGATCTCCCAAAACAATTCTCTCCACTTTCTCGATCATGTCGTCAGACCGGCTTGTGCGAGCCCGAGGTTGTTTCGGTTTGTTGTCACACGATGTTCTGCCTTCATTAAACTGTCGCACCCACGAACGCACTTTCGACACATCCATAACTCCATCACCACATGTCTCCTTCAACTGTCGATGAATTTCAATTGGTTTCACACCACGCAAATTCAGAAAACGAATGATTGCATGCTGTTCAAGTAAGGAAAACGCGCCATTTTAAGTATTTAAAACAGTTCTCATTCTCGCCGCTGGCGGTAAAATTCCATCTTCCGTACGGTGCTGCCATCTCTGGGACGTATTGACAATGAACGCGGCCTCATTTTAAAATAATGCGCATATTTCTATCTCTTTCCAGTCCGGAGAAAAAAAAATCGGAGGCCTTAAAACTTGAATGCACCTCATATTAACCATGCGTATGAACCACCTCCTTAGACACTCGGAATTTTAAATACTGCTTGGAGTATACTTCTGTTACAATGGTACACGAAGCACACAACATGAGGTGTCTTGCACGCAACAGATGTAGATGCAGATGTAGACAACGTTTGAGGATGCCTATCCACTAGGAAATGGTAAATGGGTGAGACTCTGTCTGGTGAGTTCGTCAACGCCACAGTCCAAATAAAAAAACATGGCACCCATTCCTGAGATACGACAAACGTTGCTTCGACGTTGGTATGTAAAAGAGTTGGATGGAGTGTTATAAGAAGTAAGAACTGAGGACACTCCCACCGCGGATAAATTGTAATCATGACATACTTCATCAATAAAAACGACGACAGGAAGTGCTCAGAGGTCACACGTTTCTTCATGAGAGTAATCAGAAACCTCTTTGTCATCTTGAAGAAATCCAATGCGATGGAAACTAAGGACGCTCATAACTGTAGAAACAGCAGCTTTCGTTCAGCTTCCAAACACGTTACTTATCCTAACACCTGCATCATACAGAAATTTGAATCGTCTTCTTCACTTCATCATTTCACTCGTTAGGTGAATTCTTTTAGACGATGAGAAGTTTATGGTGAGAGTCGGCATCACACCGGAGTCATTTCTCAGTTATACTCAGCTCCTTGAGATAAATAATTTTCACTTACATCGTGCTACAATAATTAGTTGTAAGGAACTATTTTGTTGCGTCAGTGCTAACATTCCACCCGATTGATTGGTTCTATCGTTTTGAGTGCAAGGTGTTACCCATGTAGTAGCCGAAGATACTGACGCTCGCTAATACAGCGGTACCCGAAGAGCCCTCTTTGTGGGACAAACATTCCTCACGAGCAGTTCGCCAACAAAGTGTAGGACAAGTGATGGCAGGAATATCCGACCATCAGACGGCAGTAATGTCTGGAGTTAAACTGATAGTTGTCGATAAGACCTTAGGTGCCACTAAAGATGACTGCACTGACAGCAAACAGGACAATTTCATTCCACATGTACCTATAATCACATAAAAAGGTTATACAGTGCAGCACTCATCAGTCTGAGAGCGACGCATATTCGCTCTTGGCACACAGCGCAAACGAAAATCAAAGGACACTATTTGGGTGTTTCCACGGATCATGAAATCTCGTAAAATTCTTCGAAGACACTCCTAATTCAAACTAATGATTACTCAGGGAAGTTGAAACCTGATCGTGTGACTGAAGCCACAATCTTTCAAAAGCTTGGTTAATGCTTTAATGAAGTTAGTTGGTACTGCGTCTCAGAATAAAACTATTGCTTTACCTTCTGGATAGTAACGAATCCTGCTTGTCACCGTGTTAAAACCTAACTTTTTTCGTGGTTTATAAATACACAAAAAGAACATTATAAATCATTTACATTAGTCATTAAGGGGAATCTAACGAAAAATAAACTTCTTCCCTCTTGAGTAGTTTCCTGTGAGCAACGTAAACCAGTCAGGCTAAGTACCAGAGAACACACACACACACACACACACACATATATATATATATATATATATATATATATATATATATATATATATATATATATACTCCTGGAAATTGAAATAAGAACACCGTGAATTCATTGTCCCAGGAAGGGGAAACTTTATTGACACATTCCTGGGGTCAGATACATCACATGATCACACTGACAGAACCACAGGCACATAGACACAGGCAACAGAGCATGCACAATGTCGGCACTAGTACAGTGTATATCCACCTTTCGCAGCAATGCAGGCTGCTATTCTCCCATGGAGACGATCGTAGAGATGCTGGATGTAGTCCTGTGGAACGGCTTGACCAGCGTTCGTGCTGGACGTGCAGACCGCGTGAGACGACGCTTCATCCAGTCCCAAACATGCTCAATGGGGGACAGATCCGGAGATCTTGCTGGCCAGGGTAGTTGACTTACACTTTCTAGAGCACGTTGGGTGGCACGGGATACATGCGGACGTGCATTGTCCTGTTGGAACAGCAAGTTCCCTTGCCGGTCTAGGAATGGTAGAACGATGGGTTCGATGACGGTTTGGATGTACCGTGCACTATTCAGTGTCCCCTCGACGATCACCAGTGGTGTACGGCCAGTGTAGGAGATCGCTCCCCACACCATGATGCCGGGTGTTGGCCCCGTGTGCCTCGGTCGTATGCAGTCCTGATTGTGGCGCTCACCTGCACGGCGCCAAACACGCATACGACCATCATTGGCACCAAGGCAGAAGCGACTCTCATCGCTGAAGACGACACGTCTCCATTCGTCCCTCCATTCACGCCTGTCGCGACGCCACTGGAGGCGGGCTGCACGATGTTGGGGCGTGAGCGGAAGACGGCCTAACGGTGTGCGGGACCGTAGCCCAGCTTCATGGAGACGGTTGCGAATGGTCCTCGCCGATACCCCAGGAGCAACAGTGTCCCTAATTTGCTGGGAAGTGGCGGTGCGGTCCCCTACGGCACTGCGTAGGATCCTACGGTCTTGGCGTGCATCCGTGCATCGCTGCGGTCCGGTCCCAGGTCGACGGGCACGTGCACCTTCCGCCGACCACTGGCGACAACATCGATGTACTGTGGAGACCTCACGCCCCACGTGTTGAGCAATTCGGCGGTACGTCCACCCGGCCTCCCGCATGCCCACTATACGCCCTCGCTCAAAGTCCGTCAACTGCACATACTGTTCACGTCCACGCTGTCGCGGCATGCTACCAGTGTTAAAGACTGCGATGGAGCTCCGTATGCCACGGCCAACTGGCTGACACTGACGGCGGCGGTGCACAAATGCTGCGCAGCTAGCGCCATTCGACGGCCAACACCGCGGTTCCTGGTGTGTCCGCTGTGCCGTGCGTGTGATCATTGCTTGTACAGCCCTCTCGCAGTGTCCGGAGCAAGTATGGTGGGTCTGACATACCGGTGTCAATGTGTTCTTTTTTCCATTTCCAGGAGTGTATATTTTCTCCCCATTGTTGCTTCCTGGTAATAGAGGATCACAAACGACTCATCAAATACGAATGGATTGTATTTCAGTCATCAGACAAATGCGAAGCTAAAAGTTCGAAATTTCTACATATCCAAATTTAGCTCAATAAACGTTTCTACTTGGCCTCTCCTTCAACATAGCACCTAAATATCTAGATTTCAGAACGAAAACTTAGGTTAACATTAAGGCAAGTAATAATTTTCGCCACAACCAGCTTTAATGAATCATCAGTTAGGAATGAAACGTTGCTCAGTCGTTGTGTGGAACATTGCTCTGTGGACAGACGAGAATGAAGAGATTGTGAGTCCCTACAGCTTCTAACGCACACTGCGGACATGTCTACTAAGCCATTCTTCATGCAAATGATCTGAGTACATTTTTGAGATTGTAAATCATATGTTCACAGCATGGCAATAAACAATGTCAATTGAAAACGAAGATCTAGTCTTAACAGCACGTTGATATGCATGTACTTCTAGAATGACTTTCAGCTCTGCAGTGGAATGTACGCCAATTTGAAATTTCATTGCAAAACAAAATTCTGCGCCCGAAAAAGATTATAATTCGCAGATTCGAGTCCCTTTTCGGCACTGTTTTAATATTCCTGGGAATTTCAACGGTGTCCTTGTCACACAAGTACATTTTGCCAGTTAAAGATGAAACCCTTACAACTGGGTCACGTTTTAATCGACTGCACGTTTGTAAGAAACTAAAATGCCATGCATATTGTCCCGATTATGCATACTCGTCTTCGATTAATAGCTGAATGGTGACTTTGGAGACTCTAAAGTAAACAGGACAGATGTTATATCAACCCCTAGGTGACAACCGAGCGAGGTGGAACAGTGGTTAGACACTGGACTCGCATTCGGAAGGACGACGGTTCAATCCCGCATCCGGCCATCCTGATTTAGGTTTTCCGTGATTTCCCTAAATCTCTCCAGGCAAATGCCGGGATGGTTCCTCTGAAAGGGCACGGCCGACTTCCTTCCCCATCCATCCCTAATCCGATGAGACCGATGACCACGCTGTCTGGTCTCCTTCCCCAAACCAACCCACCAACCCTAGGTGACACTGTAGTAGTAATAATAGAATATATCGCACCATATTATGCATCAGGGTAAAATAACATCCTGTAATTATACGGTGCTATTATACTGTTTAATTGTATATATAAAAAGAATCTTATTCCTTACACCTTTGCTATACAACATCTAAAGTACCAAGTTACACTAGCATCTAGACTTAATGCTACATGGTTGAACGCTCCGAATATTGTGAACTGTGTATACCGTGCTAATTGATCCCAGTTGTTACCACGTACATCATGACACGTATTTAATTCGTGCTTTTAGTAGCATATCACTTAAATCTCAAAAGAATTTGTTAAACTTACTCGATGGCGATATTTTCTACCTTGTAGCTGCATGTAACTCGTTTTCAGTATAACACTATGATTTGTACATTATACTTAAGAGTAGGAAAGTACATTGTTCCTTTTCGCGTCTACAAATCCGTTTAAACTACAACTAGACATCGAGCAAGAATTGGGAGGGAGTGGGCCATTCTTCTTCTTTTTCTTCTTCTCATTCTTCTTCGTCTTGTTGTTGTGGTTTCCAAGATTTTTGCCAGACCATTCAGTTACTACAAATTCCTTGTGATGAAGTTGTTTTATCAACTCAGCCTTGCTGATGGCTATTGTTTACATTAGGCTCCAAGGGATTTTACACTTTCATTTTATTTTCTTACATATGGTAGGATATAGACACATACATAAATAGGACTATAGTTCAGCGTCCAAATCAGCGTGGTCGGTTCATACATATTTCAATGTAGTGATGCACAGAATGCGTAATAGAGATGCGCAATGATTTCGTCTGATGTATTAGGAGTTTTGGATACTAAGTTCATCAACCTGGTTAACATTTGCTTATGAATATGTATACGTTTCGTTTCTAGCGACACATAGCGCGTGTCATACTGCTCAACGATGAAACTGGTTCACATTTTCTCGTAGAATCAGTATATCTGTCGTTGCCAGCGTAACAACTTGTCTAGAGCGTGCTGGATCTTGCAAGTGGCATGCATTAAAATTTCAAACATTGCCCGTATGTGAGTGTTCTGCTTTTCATAAAAAATTTTGATCATCCCAGGAAAGTCTCTTGAGGCTTTCGTACCTTCACCTACTAGCGCTAAGGAGTTTGACTGATTCCACTTAATATGGCACGAATCCGCACTAAACTTTCACATAAAGGAACCCACTCATCTTGACCCTGGGATCACTACATCGAGAATTTTTGAAAGCTACCATTGGGCAGAACTGAGACATTTGCTACTACTGACGTTTGAAAAGTAGGTTGAGCTACACAGCATTATTTTCACATCTCGTGCCTGAGGTTGATATATCTTTCCTGCAAGGAACTACTAACATAAAACCACTGCTACTAATTCTGAAATGCCATCTGCATTGAGGAGGAGAATTAGAGGTGCTTCTATGCTGCACGTTTCGACACATTCATCCTGTGAGAGATCTTACTCAGCTGAGACAACGGTACTTCCAACCACCGTTACTGTATGATATTGTAGTATATGCAACTTAAAAACACTAAAAAATCACACGTAGAGCCCCACAGGTGGTTCATCACTATCACTCTTGTAGATACTACATGAAACAACGAATAAGTCTATGATGCTAGAAGTTAAATGGCATAAAAATAGGATAATAGTATTAGCAGTTAATTTAAGCACATCCTGTGAGTGTATACTGCAAGTTCTGAGCAATGTAGCATCGTTCAACATTTTGAAGTCATTCATTAAGTCGCTGTTAATGGAGTATGATGCTTGTAGGACTTACATGCATTCAGGGAATCTACTAAGTTCAGCCATACTAATTATCTTGGAACAAGTTATACCGGGATATATGGTGGCACTATAGCTAGAAGACTACGGATTCACTGAGATGGTGAGTGTTGACGCATATTACATGTTTGAGTGGAGTAAATCTGAAAATGTGTGTAAAGTGATTACTGAGGTTTATGAACACTTATGGAAGAGTTCTATAATTTGAAAGCAGTTGACTACAATTTGTTTCATAAAGCAATTATGCCTGTGACAAGCTGTCATAAGTGACTCAGAGTGATGTGTTTACTTCCATGACTACTGTGATAAACATTTCCGTTTGTTGAAAAATGTCAATTTGAATGGACTACTTCCTATGAAACAGCACTGTAATACCCATAAAAAGGGAACATTAAAATAAATGGTTTTTATATGTGTTTTCCTTCTTTTTTCCTTCGTATACTGTATGTATTCAGCCGGGTGCAGTGCTGATGCGGAAGATGTAACGAAGTGCATATCTCTCCTATCTCAGTGTAGGAAAATTCCTGCCATTGTTTATAGTGTTGGGGTAGCCAGAATTTTTTAACAGTTAAAATAGCAAGAGCATATTTGGTGCAGTGTGATATATAGTTGCACTTTGACATCAGCTGTTAAACATTTACTTGTGTTTGCAGGCCATGCACTGTGGTGGACATTGTTTTGAACATTTACATCCTTGTATTTACTTGTGCCTTCTTGAAAAATGTGAGAAAATCTGTAAAATTTTAAAAAGTTTCCCGAAAACTGTAAGTAGCATCATACATTGCTGTGCTTGCTGGATTTGCACTTAAGTTCTGTATTCATGAAAAGCGTGGGAAAATTTGTCAGAGTCGTAACAAATAGCTCCATAACGGTAAACACCATCATAAACTGTAGGAAGTACCCTTTGACGCAATATTAGAATTTGGTCTGCTGACGATGATGTTGATCGAGCTATGTTCAGAGCGTAAGTGCTAAGTCCCATCCGATGATTCTGGGTAACTAAGGAGTAATTAAGCAATGTGTGTGTGTGTGGGGGGGGGGGGGGGAGGAGGGGAGGCTTGTAGTGTGAATCTGTAGAAATAGTAACGTTTTACAAGAGACAAGACTTGGGAAGGAGAGACTAACAATTTTGGAGCAAGCTTAAACTATTGTAAGCAAGATTAAGCTGACCACAGTTGGGCATCTGGGCAAACATTAATGAAAGTGCACTAGTTGGTGGCCATTTTGAGTCATAAATTATTCTAATGAAAATAACAACTATCGGCCATTAATTTAATCATAGATAAATAAAACTAGGAGCGTAAGTGACTGTTTTTCTTCAGACAAGAGGAGCTAGGAGGGGTATGTGTTGGCAGTGATGGACAGGAGGGCCCAGTGGAACAATTGCTGACAGTAAAGAAGGCTTTATTCACTCTCTGTGCAAGCTTCATCATAGTTCTGGGAGGAAAAATACACCTCAATCAGTTGACTCTGGCTGACGCTGATACATTGTAATCTCTGCCATCAATTTTGGAGGAAGTTATTAATCAAATTGTGGTTGACAGCATAATAGAAAAGAGTGGTAGCCTTTGTAGATGGAGGGGGGGGGGGGATCACCTGGTTACATGGCAGACGCTCTTCCCATCTGAGCCACCGACGACACAGAGGATAGTGCGACTGCAGGGACTTATCTCTGGCACGCCTCCCGTGAGACGCACATTCCCAACTTATTGTCCCGCACTATATTCATAGTGTCCCTGCCCATTATACACATTACTCGCGGCTTTTTGCCGATTCCCGTAAGAGTTCGTTTGTGCATCCCCACAGAAGAAGACGGTCAAACGGCCGGTGAGTCTTAACTATAGTACCTGTCCTTTCGGACATGTCCGAAAGAACAGGTACCATCGGTGACCCTGCAGCTTCTTAGAATGAAATTACATTGAAATGAATACCCCTAGCTGCATACAGGTGTTGACATAAGTCAACGGGGACAGTTAAAACTGTGTGCCCCGGGTGGGACTCGGACCCATGATCTCCTGCTTACATGGCAGACGCTCTATCCATCTGAGCCAACGAGGGCACTAAGGAAAGTGCGCCTGCAAGGACTTATCCCTTGCACATTCCCACCTGTTTGCAGCTAGGGCGTCGATTTAATTATCATTTCGTTCTAGAGAAGCTGCACGGTCGTCAATAGTATCTGCTCTTTCAGGAACAGATACTACTTAGTATCCGTTCTTTCGGAAACAGATATTACTTTCATATATAGTTAAGGGTAAACGTAATTTCAATAGGAAACCACAGGCTCGTAGCCACAGTGTGGTTACACGGTAGGGGACTGCAAGAAAAATTGCTCACTCTCAGCAGAAAACAGCATCATGCAGCAGGAATATTGTAGTGGGTGGATCAGTTTCACCACACAAGATCAAGTCTCTTTTTATTGGCAATGTGACTAGGTTCCAGATTTTAGTGAATCAAATGCACCTTGGAGTGACGTAAATACCTTTCAACTTTGAAGTAGAGATATTCTCATTACTGAAGTCCAGCAGCAGCACCAAGATGTGAGGGTCACACGTCGAGCTCAAAAGTCATCCCAGGCGCACTGGCCGACGGAGCAGTTGCGCGTCACTGACGTGATTACCATGCATGGCCTACAGAGGCCCCTGACTGCCCATGGGCTTGGCGTCAGAATTTCTATGCAGCATCCTCTCACCAGGATGGAGGCCACTATCACAGTCACTGCCCTTACATCAGTGCCAGCCAGGGTCAAACGAGTTAGGCATGTTTTGCCTCGCCCAGCCATTACAGAGCATGTACAGTTATTGACTAATGACTTCTTCATAGTTAGCAGTGCTTCCACTGGGCTCATAGATAGTCCGTGGATTCTAAAGGCCAGAGCTGTGACGCCAGCGATGGTGCCTGGGAAGGCCCCTTAGCTCCTCACATGGGCACCACAGTGATGTGTGGAGACTGCTGCGTGTAGGATTCGACCCACTCCTCCCTGGAAGGAAACAGATGGCAGCTGGTGCTGTGGTACTAAGCTGCAGTAAGGAAACTCAGTGCTGGCAGGCAAGGTGCAGACTGCAGGTTGGCGGTACTGTCTTGTGAGGAACTTAGTGTCAGTGCTGACAGGCTCAGAGAAGTCTCGAACCCCTGGTAGCTACCATGGCTACTGCTGGAGACGTCCAGTTGTCCTGGCGTCTGGCATGTCCCAGGCTTGGTTGTGGTGCCGCTGGACTTGGGCGACGAGACTGCCTCTGCCTCAAACTTCAGACACATTTGTAACACCTGGCACCTAGTCACATTGCCCGTTACAAGAGATTCCGCTGCAGTAACATCGAACTGCCACCCACGGTTGCTATCGCTTTAGTGCGCAGTTTACCACTGAGGGCGGTTAGCCTTGTCTGGCAATCCCCTTACATCCATATTTATTCTGACCCACATGTCGCCACATTGTGGCTACCAGCTTGTCGCTGCTGAGGCTGTAGTTCACGGTGGCTTTCTCACAATTTATTCTTACTTTTGCTGAAACGCTGGGCAGTGACACTGTAACACAAGTAATGAACATTACTTCTAACTTTGAATCTTTAGTAAGGTTTGAATTTATCACCTACAGTAATTTGAGCCTTTAAACATCGTGGCATGAAATTAAAGTTACCCTGCAATTGTTCCAGGTGAATTGCTCCTAGGTGGCTTTTATGCAAGATATCTAACGTACAAGTTGCCAAACAACAATATTCCAGTTATTAAATCGATGAAATTTCAGGTAAACATTTAACTAGCGGCATTAGTAGTATCTGATGTTTATCAACTACGACATATCCTTATCCATGTGCAGCTGGGTGTCATCAAGTGTGTCGTATCATACCGAGATCGCATCTGCTATCAAATGGTGCCCAAGCCATCGCGTTTAATTATGATGTCCAACCTCAAACACTGCAACCTGCTAGACTTAGATCACCACTGTTGGATATGCTGAAGAGGGGCTTATTCAAAAGTACTTTTCAGGGGATGGCACTCCTCTGATCGTTACAATCACTGGCATATGTGGATGCTGGACAATGGGAATTGAAAAAAAAAAGGTTTGTTTGCGATCAGTCGCACCTCTAAGGGACAGTGTGGCTCAAAAATGGCTCTGAGCACTATGGGACTCAACTGCTGTGGTCATAAGTCCCCTAGAACTTAGAACTACTTAAACCTAACTAACCTAAGGACAGCACACAACACCCAGCCATCACGAGGCAGAGAAAATCCCTGACCCCGCCGGGAATCGAACCCGGGAACCCGGGCGTGGGAAGCGAGAACGTTACCGCACGACCACGAGATGCGGGCTAAGGGACAGTGTGTCATAACAATATTATAAATTAAACCGTATCGTCTATTACAGTCACGTGGGCAAGACAGCAATTCATCTTATGCACTGGTTACATTGTGATTCAGTCACTGTATGTCACTCCATATCACACTCATTTATACATGAATTCATCCTTTTTATCTCTCTCTGCTCGGCCACCATTGACCAGACGTTTTCAATTGGTGAGAGATCTGGAGAATGTACTGGCCAGGGCAGCAGTGAACATTTTCTGTATCCAAAAAGGCCCGTACAGGACCTGAAAACATGCGGTCGTGCATTATCCTGCTCAAATGTAGGGTTTCGCAGGGATCGAAAGAAGGGTAGAGCCACGGGTCGTAACACATCTGAAATGTAACGTCCACTTTTCAAAGTGCCGTCAATGCGAACAAGAGGTGAACGAGAGGTGGAACCAATGGCACCCCATACCATCACACCGGGTGATACGCCAGTATGGCGATGACGAATACACGCTTCCAATGTGCGTTCACCACGATGTCGCCAAACACGGATGCGACCATCGTGATGCTGTAAACAGAACCTGGATTCATCCGAGAAAATGACGTTTTGCCATTCGTGCACCCAGGTTCGTCGTTGAGTACACAATCGCAGGCGCTCCTGTGTGTGATGCAGCGTCAGTGGTAACCGCAGCCATGTCTCCGAGCTGATAGTCCATGCTGCTGCAAACGTCGTCGAACTGTTCGTGCAGATGGTTGGCTGTTGTCTGTTGACTCAGGGATTGAGACGTGGCTGCACGATCCGTTACAGCCACGCGGGTAAGATGCCTGTCATCTCGACTGCTAGTGATACGAGGTCGTTGGGATCCAGCACGGCGTTCCTTATTACCCTCCTGAACCCACCGATTCCATATTTTGCTAACAGTCATTGGATCTCGACCAACGCGAGCAGCAATGTCGCGATACGATAAACCGAAATCGCGATAGGCTACAATCCGACCTTTATCAAAGCCGGAAACGTGATGGTACGCGTTTCTCCTCCTTACACGAGGCATCACAACAACGTTTCACCAGGCAACGTCGGTCAACTGCTGTTTGTGTATGAGAAATCGGTTTGAAACATTCCTCATGTCAGCACGTTGTATGTGTCACCACCGGCGCCAGCCTTGTGTGAATGCTCTGAAAAGCTAATCATTTGCATATCACAGCATCTTCTTCCTATCGGTTCAATTTCACGTCTGTAGCACGTCATCTTCGTGGTGTAGTGTGCCTTCTTCATATTTGCAGATGGAGCGAGTGAAGAATTACTGTTTACTCGGCCCTGCGCGAGCCCCAAATTTTCTTACCTTGGGTTCAATGTCCTAACGGGGAATGTACTTTGGCGGCAGTAGAATCGATTCACAAGCAGATATCTAACTTTCCTTTCTTATATATACTCAATTATCTGAAGGATCTATTCCGCTCTCGGTCTCGCTCTACTGTTTTTACCCTCTACAGCTCCCTCTAGCACCACGTAAGTTACTCCCTGATGCGTTAACAAATGTCCTATCATCCTCTGCTTTCTTCTTGTCAGTGTTTCTCGTATGTTCCTTTCCTCGGTGATTCTGCGGAAAACCTCCTCATTCCTCACCTTATCAGTCCACCAAATTTTCAGCATTCTTCTGTATAACCATGACTCAGATACATCGATTCTCTTGAGGTTCGGTTTTCCCACAGTTCATGTTTCACTGCCCTACAATGCTGTACTCTAAACGTACATTCTCAGAAATTTATTCCTCAAATTAAGACCTATGACAGTAGCAGACTTTTGGCCAGGAATGTGCAGTCTGTCAGTGGCAGTATGCTTTTTATGTTCTCCTTGCTCCGTCTGCCATGGGTTATTTTGCAGCCTAGGTGGCAGAATTCCCTAACTTCATCTACTTCGTGCTCGTGTTAAGTTTCTCATTTCTGCTACTTCTCATTATTTTCGACTTCCTTCGCTTTTTGCTTAACCGATATTCTGTATTCATTAGATTGTTAATTCCTCTCAGCAGATCCTGTAATTCTTCTTCACTTTCACTGAGGGTAGCTATGTCACCAGCAAATCTCATCATTGATATCCTTTTACCTTGAACATCTTTTTAATCCGAGCACTTCGCTCTTCGTCTTCCACTCTTATTGTTCCCTCTTGGCTCTTGTACATGTTGTAAAACACGCGTCTCTCCTTATAGCTTACCCGTGTTTCCTCATAACTTCGAACATCACGAACGATTTGACGCTGTCGTACACTTCCTCCAGTTCGACAAATCCTATCAACATGGCTTCCATTATCAACCGCAACGTCGGAACTGTCTCTCAGGAGCCTTTGCCTTTCCTGAAGCCAAACTGATCGTCATCTAATACGTCCTTAATTTTGTTTTCCATTCTTTCGTGTGTTATTCTTATCAACAACGTGGGTGCATGAGCTGTTAAGCTACTTGTGCGATAAATTTCGTACTTGTCAGCTCTTGCAGTTCTCAGAACTGTGTGGATGATATTTTTCCGAAAGTCGGATGCTATGTCGCCAGACTCTTACATTCTACATACCAACGTGAATAGTCGTTTTGTTACCATTTCCCCCAATGATTTAAGAAATTCTGATATAGTGTTATCTACCCCTTCTGTCTTATTTGATTTCAAGTTTTCCAAAGATCTTTTAAATTTTGATTCTAATACTGGATCCCCTATCTCTTCTATATCAATTTCCGTTTCTTCTTCTACCACTTCATTAGACAAGCCTTCCTTCTCACAGAGAATTTCAACGTACTCTTTCCACCTATCAGCTCTCTCCTCTTCATATAACAGTGAAATTTCCATTGCACTCTTAATGTCGCCACCCTTGTTTTTCAATTCACCGAAAGTTGTTTTGACTTTTCTTCATGCTGAGTCGCTCCTACCGACAATCATTTTCGATTTCTTCACATTCTTCAAGCAGCCATTTCGTCTTGGCTTCTCCGAACTCCCGATTAATCTCCTTCCTAAACTACATGTATTTCTGTTCAAAAATGGTTCGAATGGCTCTGAGAACTATGGGACGTAACTTCTGAGGTCATCAGTCCCCAAGAACTTAGAATTACTTAATCCTAACTAACCGAAGGACATCACATACATCCATGCCCGAGGCAGGATTCGAACCGGCGATCGTAGCAGCAGCGTGGTTCGGACTGAAGCGCCTAGAACCGCTCGGTTACAGTGGCCGGCCTGAAAGCTTATCAAGTTATTATTGAGTACTTTTGCAGTTTTTCTCAGTCAATAATCCGATTTAAACAGCTGCAACATTTTTGTTCCAGAAGACAACGACACATGTAGTCTGGTATCATACATTTGATTATGTGACCGTGTTGTCTTCTGCGTAACCAGTTAACACATTTGAGAATCTTTCGCAACTGTATGTGAATAAAATTACAACTTAATTCACAGCTTGAGTTGTTAATTTCGACAGAAACATTGTCAATAATTACGGATGACCTCTGGCCTTTCCCTGAACTAAGATACTTCACTCTGCACTGAGCAACGTGCAATACGTAATAGCCGGCCAGTGCGGCCGAGCGGTTCTAGGCGCTTCAGTCTGAAACCGCAGGTTCGAATCCTGCCTCAGGCATGGATGTGTGTGATGTCCTTTGGTTAGTTAGGTTTAAGTAGTTCTAAGTTGTAGGGGACTGATGACCTCAGATGTTAAGTCCCATAGGGATCAGAGCCGTTTGAACCAACACGTAATAACAGTAGCTACAAGCCGCTTTCTGTGGTTATTCTTCTGTGTCCGTCGCTGGTAAAACACTACTGTGTCGTGCACGTAAAATCTCCACATCGTCTTGACATTGGTGCGGTTATTTGACGTCCCAATACCCATGTTAACAGAAACTAACGTATGGT
Organism: Schistocerca cancellata; assembly: GCF_023864275.1. NCBI lineage: Eukaryota > Metazoa > Arthropoda > Insecta > Orthoptera > Acrididae > Schistocerca > Schistocerca cancellata. The sequence continues at coordinate 551,582,100 of NC_064627.1, forward strand.
TGTCAATCTGAACAGTTCTAATGAAACTGAAAGTAAAACAGGCCACAGTCTCTCCCTGAATAGACAATGGAGGGATTACAACGCCCAGCCCGCTAGGCCGAATGCAATCTACTGCCCTTACGCAACAGGCCACTTGAGTTATCAACAACGATGATATCACCGAGTCCCGACGACTGCTGACTGACTTAGCCTGTGGCTCGCGAGCGAAGCACTCCAACACATCCTGACGTCGAGTGGTAAGTTTTTCACCCAATGTTAAAGAGCTTTCATATGTCTTAGTGACGGCATTTCTCAATATATCTTCATGTGGGTACGGCTGCCTCAAGGGAACGATAACAGTTCTTCCCTTGTTGATCTGTATCTGGTATTCATTCTTTCTAAGAATCAGTCGGCTGCTTTGGTGATGACAGTGATTCTATTAAACGTTTTAGAGGGAGGCCAACTGTCTAAGATGGTTAAGGGACTGGGCAAGCGTTTTACCTTCGGTTCCGTGCAGCCTACGACGAGCCGCTTTCACTTCTGCCTACTTCCACGTAACCCATATTCATTCCCTGTCTGGGCTAGAAATTCAAAGTTCGACATGCTACCATACTTTTTCCAAGACATAAAGAACTAACATATGACTAAACTGGGATTAGTGTAGTCTTGAGCCAGTGCTCCCTCTAAAGCATCTGTAGACAATTAAATAAGCAAAATTGTAGATGCAATCTAAAAATTGTTTTAATTGTGTGGTTCTTATCATATGCCATTCTTCACCAAACCTATCAGATTTGAAAATGCGTAAATTTCGTAGAAAGTAGTAAAGGGTCATTTTTAACAAAGTTCGAGCTATCAACATATTACATTTCACAAGAATCAACATATCACATTAAAAACTTTAAAATTAAAAAGGAATTACTATTAACATAATATCAGAAAAACACAGCTCATAATTTTTTGAACGTTTCTCTAAATTTTCAGAGAGACTGTGAATTATAGGCAATCTTAAATAAAAAAAACACACATAATGAAACTGAAGATAACTGCCATGTTGAGTGAAATTACTTATTTTATACATAAATTGTAACAATAAAAATTAATTTTTGTGTAACCATTTTTCTGCATTGGTATGATGTGAAAACTCTTAAAACTTTTGAATGAAACAAACGTTATTAACATTGAACACCAGCATTCGTCGTGCCTACATATCGGCAGCCCTCTCACACAGGAGGGCCCCCAATTGTAGCGTGTAACCTGGCGGCGTGCTACGTAACTTGCCGGTGTCTGAGAAATATCGTGCTGTGATGGGGTTTCGAATTCGAAGTGTGCGTCCACAAATGGAGCACTCTAACCTTCAGAATGACAATGTCAGGCCATACACGACCGGTGCGACATCTGCAACAATCACTGCCATCGATCATCCTCCGTGCACTCTCAACTTGGCCCCATCGGATTTGGAACTTTTCCAAAATTTAAAGCCCATTTCGTGGTCTTCACTGCCTCAGTGATGATCCGTTGCAAAGCAGTGGTGTGGTTGTGGCTTGATCAACAAACAGTCCGCAGTGACGATATCACCAGAGTGGTCTCTCTTGTGAGTGCGTTCGTCGCCACAGGGATTATGTTAAGCAATGAATATGTAGACATGAAGAATAAAGCTAGAATATTTATAAAGTTTGTTGTATTTGAAAAGTTTAAAAGTTTTCACACAAAAGAACTCAGAGCCGTTACATTTCAGCAGGCCCTCTAAAATGATTGCGAAACCAGCATTGTTATCACAGTGTTACAGTAAACAAATTGCAATTTAGTATTTGAGATTTTGTTATCTTAATAAAACGAAACAAGTTTTCATTGTGCATGCCTGTATTGATTATTCAAGTTTTTGTAACCACAAAGCGATGAAATAAAATTTTCACAGTTATATACTTTTCATTACAGTTACAGCATGTAAGATCAGCCGTAGTTCCTTAATTTTGCTTCCAGCCGTAGTTTGATAGTTTCTAGATATTTATGATGTACTGTTCATTAGAACAGCGATCATCATAAACAGAAAGAAAATTATTTGGTTCTGTCAAGAGGCAAACTTTTATCAAGTGGCACACCTACTTGGGAGTGCCATTTCGAAGACTGTACGGTAGAGAATAGAGTGATGAAGATACTTGGTACCGAAAGCAACATATATTTGACAAAATGGGAATGTCAACGGTCAGGTCAAAGTGCTCGGTTCCGACTGTACCTGGGCGTGAGGCTTTCCCAAGAGCCAGGCAAGTAAAATTTAACGGAAGTGTTTGCTTCGTTCTGAAAAGCTTTCTGACAGCGGAGTATTATCCCAGAGCCTCAAACGCATGGAGACACTTGAGTGGAGAGCAGGCTTTCCCATTACAAACAAGCGGATTTGTTGTTAGGTTGCAGCCTCCTTACCAACTGATGAAAGCACTTCAAGCAGTCGGCTAGAGAACCAGCAGCCAACAGTGAAGTTCTCATGCTACACGACTTCCGCAGTGGCCACCAAGGGAATTTTCGATTCGCAGCAGTAGAAATTTGTCGCCGTGTACAAAGACGGGTAGCTATGATTAGCTGTGTCGATAATTCATTGGATGACATAGCAAACTGAGCCCACCAACGACAAGATAAAAGAAGAAACTCAGAGCCCAGGAGAGTAGAATGTGGGTCAACGAACAAAACTGCCGAGCAGTGGTGCCTGAGGGCTGGGCAGTAGACAGTTGGAAAAAGAAGAAAGAGTCAGTCCGTGTGAGATCATGTGGCCAATGGGAGATCAATTAGTGAGAGGATCCAGAAATGCCTGAGAAGCATGTTGCTTCGCATAAGGCTGTCTAGCTTTACCTTCTGAAGACATGTCAGCCTGTTGCACGTTCTGTTAACTTACGGCTGCGTGATTCAAAATCGGTGTGAAAATTGGGCTCTGAATCTGAGAAACGTCAGTAAATCACCTTCCAAAATAATGAATTAGGAGTTAAATGATTACTAAATGAAACAAGAAGCACAATTCGGCTCATTCCTGAGCCGTTGCCTTTTTCTTTTTTTTTCTTTTCTCATTTTCTCACCATTGAGTAGCACCTTATTGCTCCCTCAGTCACTACCTGAAAGAGTTTCTCAATTCCCTCCGTCAGTGGCAGCAGCAGCGTTTATCGATTCTAGTACTGCTGTACCATCTTTGGTGTGACCGCTGTATTCTCCGTGTGGTGGTGTGGGTGGGTAGTCGGTCGGTTGCGACAGAGCAGCGAGTAAGCCTCCACGGCGTGTGGTCAGGCCAGGAGCACTGGCGGCGTGCATGCACGGCCGAAGCTGCCAGAGCTGCAAAGTTCGTTGCCCACAACCTAGATACTGGAGTTGAGTATTCAATTAACCTGTTACGAAACGTCAGCTGCTGTAACATCTCTTCGTTCATTGCCGGTTGTTACTTCCTGGGCCGTTCCCACAAGCAGTAACGTGTGGTGTGCTGGAGTCGACAAATTTTGCAGCCATCTTCCTGTATGGTGTTCGGTGTTCAACTATTGAAATGATTACTTATTAGTGAAGTGCACCAGCGTTATCTTCTGCCTTGTGGGCATTAACGTTCCGGTTACCTGCCCTGGTCGTTAGTGTAGTTTCCTGGCAGTGTGTTTTTCTCGCTGTGTTGATGCTGTCCATCATGGCGTGTAGTTCGACAGCTTGATATTGTTCTCTATTTTTGTTTCCTTGAGTGGTTATTGTGTTGTGGGTTGGCAGGAGAGCCAATACCGGTATCAGAGGAAGCCGAAAGGCACGCGTTTTAGCTCACGCAGCCTGGCGTGAGGTCTGGAACAGGACAAGGAAATTAGACTTTAGCAAAAAACGGACGTAGCTGGTGGAATACTTAACTTTAATCCGTAAATGGCGAACGTCACTCTTGACGGTACATGTTTTACAGTATCAATAGTAACTGGTAATGGCGCCTTGCTAGGCAGTAGCAAATGACGTAGCTGAAGGCAATGCTAACTATCGTCTCGGCAAATGAGAGCGTATTTTGTCAGTGAACCATCGCTAGCAAAGTCGGTTATCTCACTGGGGCGAGTGCTAGGAAGTCTCTCTAGACCTGCCGTGTGGCGGCGCTCGGTCTGCAATCACAGATAGTGGCGACACGCGGGTCCGACGTATACTAACGGACCGCGGCCGATTTAAAGGCTACCACCTAGCAAGTGTGGTGTCTGGCGGTGACACCACATATTGTACCTTGACTGTGTTTAGACGCCAATTATCAAGACGTAGTGCTGCTGCGATCTTCGTCCTCGCTGATATTTCCGGTTGTCGTGCCGCTGGTTGGGTGGAAGAGAATTGATAGGGTTGTTGGGTGGTTGTTCAGCTGTCCCTAGGTCGTGCTGTCACCCTAATATTTAGTGTTATACTTGGCTGCCTGTCTCACTTAACCTGTTCCTCCCAAAGCCGACCCCTGGAACACTTCTGAGCACCACTGTTTGGGATTGCGATTTTCTTTTGTCTCAAGTGTTGTGTGAGGCCTTCAGCTGTGTATTAATTTAGTTTGTTTTAATGTTCAGTATGTGGCCTTCAGCCGAACCTTATGTGAAATATTTTAAGATTAAGGCCTTAAGCCTACTTAAAATTTGGAAGGTCTTCATCTAAGACCTTTTAAAATTTTCTTACTGGAGTTCTTGTTATCCAGGCCTTAAGCCCTCAATTCTTCTTTTTGTAACTAAGGCCTTCAGCCACGTGTATTCCTTAACGCAATTTTAATAACTTGTGTTCTGGCCTTCAGCCACATTGTTTCTGAATTCTTTTAAGGGCATGTGTGATGAAGTGTTTTAGCTAATAAAGTTTGTATGTTTGTGCAACTAGCAGCAGCTGATTTGGGCCCCTTTCTACAACCTGCTTCGCTCTGTCCTCTGAAACCAGATTTCAATTCCGTTAAAGAAAATATTCGGCAAGCAGTGATAACATCAAACTATTGACACCTTACCACATCTGATACAAGGGTCGGGGCTAACATTCCGATAATCGTGTAAATGAAACAATTGCAATGGTAAAGTTGTACCATGACTGTCGTGACGTTAGCAGAAAAGACAGTACTAAAGAAGAGGACTATATTGAACCCGTGGTCAGAGTTGAAAGCAAGATGGTCATTGAATCTGAATACAAGTCTCCAAGGTGGAGCTTGAAGTTATGATATTCTATAAAACGGCTTTAATGGCCCTACACATCGTCTTGTGGTTGTGTCTCGATCTCACCATGGTAGGTGGAAGTGGAAGTGGTTGCAGAACCAGACATTGGTGGCACACCGTCGACCTTCACCAACGGCGAAGTGCGAACCAGCCTGAAATATCTCTAAGCCGATACATCTGTTCTGGTGGCGTGGCAGCCTAGCAGGCGTGGATTCAGGGGGTGCAAGTTCTCAGAGAAGAAGGCGTAGGAAGAGGTAATAAAGGTTGTCTCCGAAGAAATCGTAAGAAGAAATAACTTTGTACCGAGTGTTCCCTAAAAAGAAAAACTCGCATTTCTGCATTTTTTCTTAGAAAACTCTGCTCACCACCCCTGGTCCATTCTTAAATGTAGGAGGATAACCAGTAATGCGCGTCCTATCATTTAACGTGAAACAAGACATCACACTCTCTTTCCATATCTCTGTCTGTTCAGCGAGATGAGTCCTCGTCGGTATAGTCGAGTTACTCTCTCTAACCTCTAGTTCATTCATATTTGCTAATTAAGGGATTTCTTATGTTCCTTAAACATTTGGTTTTGCAATGCCAACGTCCAGCACTGACACAAGTCTTTAAAGGATCCCAAAATTGTGGATTCTTATTCTGTTTTCGAGATAGCGTCTATGGTATCTGACACTTTCTGGGGGAAGTACAGCTTTTTATGTTTCGTTCGCAATAGTGCCTTCTGGCACTTCTCTAAAAAAGCGTTTCTTCTCATCGAACTTCCGGAGTGTGCAAGCAATCGCGAATGGGTGCACTGGAGATCTTATCTCTGTTTGCTTACGATGCTTTGGATGCCGAACAGTGGCACTGCAAAAGAGTGTCCAATGGCGTGTGAGCCATCGACTTTCGTAACTCCTGGTGCTCCTGCTCGAGAACCGTTATAAGTGTGGTGATCTTTGTGGTTCCCTGGTCTATCGTCCACCTCAAACTGCTTTCAGTGACCTCTTACTTGTACAGGGTGAACATTAATGAATCCGATCAACTGCACGGACGGATTCCGGACTGGAAATGGAGGGGAAAAGGTGATATGAACATCTGTCCAGAAATGCATTGTTGCCACTGTGGATGACGCGGGCGAACGAGTCACTCTGACCACTTTCCATGTGTTCCTTGTGTGTTTTAGGCTAGATGATTGATGGAGCGTAATGTAAGCAGCAGAATGCTTCGTCGGTGAAGAGGACTTGGTGCAAACCCATCGACAAAATCCTTCCTGTAGAGGGAAATCCGCTGCCAGTAATCCTTGTATTCGTTTCAGGCGATTGGGATAGTAGCGTCTCGCATACAGGATACACATAATCATACTTTGGCTAGCACCATGTTGGACGACCAATTGTCTGGAGACTATACTAGGGTTCATCTCAGAATCCTGTAGAATCTGCTCCTCCGGCTCTGGTGTACGCACAGTCGTGTGTCTGAAAGGACCCATCATCACACAAACGCACAAGAAAGGTCATTAAATGTTGTGTGATGTGGTTGGTGTCTGTGAGTGAACTCGTTTTAGTATAGACGTACTGCCTCTCTGCTGCTACTTGGCTATACACAAACACCGTCTCGACTTGTTCTCAGATCGGATAGTGGACCATTCTGCTGCTTACAGTACGCTGCGTTAATCACGCACGCTGCAAGGAACACACGCCATGTGGTCAGAGGGACTTTCATTCGTCAGCGCCATCTACCATGGCAACGATGCATTACTGGGCACATTTTCATAGGCCTGCCTTCCTCCATTTCCAGTCATATTTTTTGTCGTTTTTTTTAAGGTTCACCCTGTATATTGTTTTTTATACACTGTCTCCTGTTTCTATTCTGTCAGTAAATATAAATTCAATGATTGTGAGCAGATTCGAAAAAATCTCCTGTATCATCCAAATGAAATTACGAGACCATTCTTTATCTGTAAATCTATGTGATGAATCCGTTACTTCAGGGCGATGTCAATGCAACACAACCACCCCTCACCTATCCCCATTGTAAAGCCTACCCCTTCCTTAAACAGTGTCCTATCCTCACCTCTCTCCCTTTCTGCAACACCTGCAACAAACCCCACCCCACCTTCTCCTCCAAATGCAGAGCAAAACGCCCTCCCACCAACCCTGAGCTCACTGTCCCTGTTCGCTCCAACGACCTGCCCATCCACCTGAACAATTCCCTTCACCCTCCCCCTGCAGCACAAGACATCATCCAGTTTCTAACCATCGTCCTACAGAACATCCACCCCTTCCAGCGACCCCACACCCTCCAGCAGATTTCCCTCGCCGTCCACTCTGTTTTCCACTTAAATACCTATACCAACTACTCCCACAACCAGGCACACTTTGCCTTTGCCCGCCTCGACACCCTCGTTTAAGCCCCTCTCTCCTCACCCTGCTTCCTTCCCCCCCTCCCACCTCCTGGAGCATCGCCAGTACCATCTCCTCTACCTCAAGATTCGCTCCCTCCCTGCCAACAAATACCTCTTCAAGCATACCCTATCCCAGCACCAGGTGGATTCCATCCTTAATGAAACCTTCCTCCAACCTCACCATGCTGTCCACTCCTCTCCCTATCTCCTTCATCACTCCGAAAATCCCCTTCCCATTGCCCAAGGTGGGGTTGCTGTTGGCCACCTCAAGCATCTCCCTGTCCGGCCACAACCCCTCCTCAATGACCCAACTGAACAACTTCTCCTCAGCATCTTTTTTCCCTCCCTCACCATCACCTTTGCCACTATCTGTATCTGTCCCGCAGCTCTCTCCCCTAGACTTCATTTCCCATGTTGACCATACCTTCTCCACCTATGTGATTGCTGCCAACCTCAACATCCACAGCCGTGACCCTGCCACCCTTTGGCAGTGGCATCAGTTCCCTGCCGTCCTCCATGGTGACCTTGTTCCTCTCCAACAACACACCTGTCCTGAAAGTAACTCCAGCCCCAATGTTATCCTCGCGTCCCCTAACCTCCTTGTTCGCATCGCCATGGACATCCTTGATCCTGTTGGTTGTGACCACCTCCCCATCTTTCTCACTGTCTCCATGGCCCCACTGCAGCCCCCTGCCCAGCTGCCCCTCCAAATTCCTGACATCCTGACATCACCCATGTTTCTTCCTTCCTTCAGAAGACCATCACTGATGCTGTGAAGGCCCATGCCCTACCAAACTCATCCACCCTCACCGTCCTTCATTTCCTCCACAGGCTATCCTTCTTCTTCGTGAATCCCGCAGGAGCCTCCCTTCACCCCCGTGATCGGGATACACTCATCCGCCACTGGTAATCACCGCGACACATCCAGAACCTCCTTACAGCAATGAAACGCTGGACTAGCACCAGACATGCATGCACCTCAACTCCACTCTCCCTGTCAACTCGTCCAAGTAGTGGTCAGCCTTCCACCACCTTACTGGTAGCCACCCTACCCCGTATTACCCTATCCTCCCTTTCCTGATAACCTCAGTAAGGCTAACCATTTTGCTTCCCACCTCTCTGAGGTCATCTCCATTCCTGATTACTCCTCTTCCCCACCATTCTTGACTGCACTGATACCTCTATACGACCACTCACCCTAGCTTCCAGTACTTGGATCAGTTACCCCCCAAAGACATCAACACTCCCAACACTTCACAAGACATCACATTTTTCCTCTCCTCAAAATGCAACACCGCCCCTGGTCATGATTTTGTCATCTACCTCCACCTGAAGGAATCCCTCCAGTCCTCCCTGGCTGTCCTTACTACCCTAGACAATGTCCTCCTCTCCACTGGCTTTTACTCCAACCTGTGGGAGACTTCTCATGTCCTGCTGTTCCCTAAACCCAACAAACACCCTCAGATACCGCTTCCTATCACCCATCTGCCTCATCTCGTGCTCCTATCGTATTCACTGCCACCTTAACCAGCACCACCTGCTTCCCATTACCCAGTGTAGCTTCCAGCCTTCCTTCTCAACCAATGACCAGCTCCTTAACTTACCAATCAGTTTTCCCTCCAATTTAACTCCCATTGCTCCACTGTCTATGTTTCCCTTGACCTCCAGAACGTCTATGGCTGTGTCTGGTATTCTGGGCTCCTCTTCAAACTCCAGACCTATGCTCTCCCTATCAGTTTCATCCATCTCATTGCTTCTTTCCTCTCCTGTCTTCCATGCTGTGTCACTATCCTCAATTCCAACTCACGCACCTTCTGTCCCTCCGCTGGCATGCCCTAAGGCTCCATCATATCCTCTCTCCTCTATCTTATGTACACTGCTGATGTGCCCAAACCTCCCCTGCCTGTTCATCTCTTCCAATTGGCTGATGACACCGCCTTCCTAGCCCTTTATCCTACCCTTCAACATCTGGAATGTACCCTCCAAACCCACCTTGCCCAGTTCACCCCTTGGTGCAACAAGTAGTTCCTCCGTATCAACCCCTCCAAGACCCAAGCGATCATCATAGGCAGCATCACCCACTCCTTTCACCTCCATGATTTCTACCTCACCATTTATGGCTGTCCTATCCACCTCACTCCTAACCTCAAATTCCTTGGCCTCACCCTCGCCCGTGACCTCACCTGGACTCCCCATCTCCTTACAGGCCAACACAAAGCTGACTACAGACTCTGCCTCCTGAAACTCCTGTTCAGCTGGACATGGGGACTGCATCCTTCCACCATTCTTCACGCCTACAAATTCTTGATCTGCCCCACCCTTTGTTATGCTAGCGTTGTTGGACTTCCACCTCTCCCAGGTTCTACAAAGCCCTCCAAATCCTTGAACTCTATGCACTCCACCTCACCTTCCGCATCTACTTTCTGACCCCCACATGCATCCTCTATGACCCCATCCTCTTTCCCCACCTTCTCCTTTTGCTTGATCACATCCACACCCTGTATATTGTCTACCAACTCAATCCCCGTCACCCCCAGGTGTCTCCCTGCCTCTCCACCCCCAGCCCATTGTCATGCCTTTACCATTGTGTCCCACCCTCTCTCCATCTTTACACCCCCCACCTCCTTTACCAATGTAGCTTCTAGCATCTACCCTGCTGGCGTCTACCCTTCCTACCAACTCAAACCCCGCCATCCTCCTGCCTCCTCCTCAGGGCTCCTTCTCCTCGCCCTCCTTTCTCCCGAGTGGCTTTTCCCCTTCCACACCCCTCCCTCTCCTGTGCTCCCCTTCAGCGTCTCTGCACTCCCTCCTGCCTTGTCTTCCCTCTTCATTTCCTGCCCGGCCCATTTCCTGTGTCTTGGTGCGCCCCCTGTCCTCCCTTTTCCTCTTCCTCCCGCCCCCATCCCCCCTCCCCTCTTTTTTCCTCCTACCTCTAGTCCTTCAGCAGGGCCCTACCAGCGATTTTTATTGTATTTGAGTGTTCTGTCGTTTCCAATGGTTTTGTTTTTTAAGTGTCTCGCTCTGTTTGATTTTTATACTGTGACTGACTTTTATGTTTGACTCCATCGATTTTAAGTACACAACGAATTGCCAGCTGTGTTCTTTTAACTTTATGTCGACTTTTTAATTGTCCCCCAAGATCCCGTATTAGTGTATATTTTAACTCCTATCATCTCCATTTAGTGTATTTTATGTCCCCATTTTATCCCTATTTTTTATGTAAGAGTTCCCCTTGTATTTTTGTTAAAGCCATTTGGCTGAAGAGCAGTGGACTGTGCCACGGCCAGCCCTCCCCTGCCCATATGGGGCAGGGGAATGATGTTACAATAAAGGAAAAAAAAACCAATGCAACATCGGCGTGCTGCTAAGGGAATAGTTTCTTCAGAATACAATGCAAATCAGTATACAGTGGAGACCATGCACAAACGAATCCCAAAATACTATTTTTGGATTTTTAAGCGGAAAATAAAAGTAGTAAAAGGGATGTAAGTTTGCTTCATCAGCAAAAACAATTGTTTTAAACAAAGTGAATGATTTGAAACTACGCTTCCCGTGTGTCGTACTGTAGGAGCTGCGTGGACTGAGCAGCACGCCCTGTTGCGTCGGGCAAAGCTATACAGATATCTGCGTCCTATGGCTGCCGACCTAGAGTATACTAGCTAACTTTCTCTGCCTCAGTGTGAACCGCTTCATGGGCTTTCACATGGATATGGTTCACGATTATGCCAAATACCGCCTAAATATGTCATAGGGACGTTTGAAAGTAAGTTATACTTTTAATCCCACGCTAAGCCCATTACGCAATGAGACTGGGGCATTGTCAGAAGAGAATACATGTTCTGGGTTTCCTGCAGACAGAGTTCTGCTGAGGTGCGAACAACAGGTGCAACACAGTGTGCGAGTGAAATGGCGCAGCAACTGGAAACGTACTCCAGTGCTGAAATATGTGGAACACCACGATTCCTGTGGGCAAAAGTCTAAATTGCACACAGACTGATCGTGAAGTTCTGATGGTATCTGGACCAAATGCAATATCGAGTTAAGCCGTAGTGAACTGGTGACAACAATTTGACCCACTTCTCATAGACTTAGGTGTGGTGATTGGCGAAGTCCAGATTCCCCTCTTTTCTGCAAACTGAAAGAACACCTGGAGCGGGAAAGACGTTTTGTAAAGATGAGCTCGATCACAGCAGTTCTTAAATGCTCGACCAAAGACCTAATTACTCTCGTCGAGGAATTTAAAGATTGGTAGAACATTCGGACTGTGGTTTACAGACACTTATTGATTAATGTTGAAAAACAGTGTCACAATGATATGTGATGCCCCATTGAGTATAATTTACTTGGCCTGGAATAACAAAGAATAACTCACTTTTCGAAGTCTCTACATAAAACAGTGGTGCGGTTGTCTGCTGAGAGATATCCTCGTCGTGTCAAACAATGATGATTTGTCTTTATTCTGCCTTTGCGACAATTATAAAAGAAGCTCGATGAATTGGAAGTGTGGAGAATAAAATAAACCAACGTAAAAGAATAGTAACGGACGAAAGAAATGCTATTGATGTTTAAGCAGCGGTAATGTTTATTCGAAATGTCGCTTCGATGAAGCTTGAACGTGCGACGTGGGACCCACAAAGGAAAGACATGCGAATACTACGGTAGAACAAACTTCATCCTTTCCACATTTTTCTGCATTAACAACTTCGTAACAGTGGCATTCACAGTTAGTTACAGTTCTGCGAATGATGTTAAAGAAAACTGCAAGGTGATGCGCCGTTTCTATGTAAAATTTTGTTTACGGATGACATTAACTACTCTAAGAAAACGACAGAACGCACCAGAAGACCGAGAAGAAGGGCGCTGCAACAGTGGCCGAAACGGTTTTCCTCCAGAACTAGTTTTATACAATATGATGCCGTACCACACACAGAAAACTTTTATGTTGACTGACTGGCCGCGGGAACTTACGAAGTTATACTTCAAGAAAGCCTACTCACAAAATTTCAAGACCCAACTGTAATTGATGACTCTAGAAATATGCTACTATACCCTACATGTCGCTCTCGTAGGTATCGTCAGAAAATATTAGATTAACTATAGCTCGCACAGAGCCATTCAAACAATCATTCTTCCCGCTCTCCATACGTGAATGGGAGGGGAAAGGGCCCTAATAACTGATATAATGGGGTGCACACTCTGTTATGCAGTTAACGGTAGTTTGCAGAGTATAGATGTAGGAGCACATGTAAATGCAGCTGCAGAAGGGTCGTTTAAAAACGATGAGCAAACTGATCTTCGCAAAACACACTGCTGGTCAGTTGGAAGTCCACGCTGGCTGAGACAAGAGGACGAACAACGGCGTTGATCTGTCAACGTGGGATGCAAGCATTTCAAGACTCGCATCATTAATCTCTGTCTTATTGACAGGGCTTTTAATAACGACAGTTACCTGCAGTTCCCAACAGATATACTGCTGCAGTTATCAGTTGTTGGAAGACATCCCAATTGACCTAAAGCAATCCCCGTGGTACCAACGTAACGGATTTTCCGCCCATTCAGCACAGATAAATGGAGACTTTTTTCATTTGGGAAATATGAAATGGCCTGAATTCTGACCAGACTTAATCTATCTGTACACATATCTAGGGGAAAATAAAACAATGGGGCTACAAGAAAACACGGACTACTCCCGAAGACATGAAATGCCGTACAGCTCTAGACTGTGCTGCAGTAAGTTCAGATGAAAGTCAAACTGCAGTACGGTCTATATGGAATCGCTTTATAGCTCAAGGTCAACATTTTGAACGCTTGTTATCATTATCACTAAAAACTAATTAGTCACAAAAAACTGCATCCAATTTTTCGACTTTCTTGTGCGAAACCGAAGTCTGAATATTTTTTCTTGGTTATCTGATCGCTACAGCACCAAAAGACCGAACGGCTTCCAGCGCACGTCAAACGTACCTGAGTTGCCTAAATTTAGTAAGTTAACTATATGTTTGAGGATCTTCATCTTGTGACGGTCGAACTACTTAGCGGCGCTATTATCTTATTACTCTTTAAACAAGTTCCACACATTTCCAGAATGCATTTTGACTTCGCAGCACAGTGTGCGCTGTTTTGAAACTTCGTGAATGATTAAAACTGCGTGCCATACCAAGACTCGAAGCTGGAAACTTTGCGTTTCGTAAGCAAGTGCTTTGCCAAAGCACAAGTAACGACCCTCCTCACAGTTTTACTTCCGACAGTACCTCATCTTCTACATTCCAAATTTCAAAAAAGTTCTCCATTATACTTTGTGGGATTAGCACTGCTGGAAGAAAGGATATTGTGGAGATACGGTTTCGCCACAGCCTGGGGATTGTTTACAGAAGTAATTTCTACTCTACATGAGAGTATGCACTGATTTGAAACTACTTAGTATATTAATACGGTTCGAGCACTTGTGCAAAAACAGGGAATGCTCACAGATTCGCCTTCTGGTGGGCCACATAGTTTTAATCTGCCACGAAATTTCTGATCAGCACATAATTAACTAAAGAGCGAAAATTCATTCTGAGAAAGATCTCTCAGGTTGTGGCTAAGCAAGGTCTGCGCAATATTGTTTCTTCCAGAGGCACTAAATCCGAAACGTGTACAGTAGGACTACTGTTAATGCACTGCTGGAAGCAAATCTGTGAGAAATATCCATTTCAATATATATAACGGAGTGCAAAATTGAAGCATCTTAGCAAAATCGACCGAAACTCGGGCTTCAGTACAAAGAAACAACAGGCGGCCAACGCAAAAGATGCAGAACAAAGACAAATTCAAATAAAATGGACAAAGAGGATGAGGAATGTCACAGCGTGTCCAGCTGCAGTGCAACTGATGCATCGCAGTAGGAGAACACAGAACCGATGGAGGTCAGCCAGTGTAGAACATCAGACCACATTTCTTGCGCTGATACCGAGGACTGGCAGAGTCTCCAAATGCAAAGTTACAAATTTGCCACCTTAAATCTCAACCGAATAGCGTCTGACACCAATGTGTTAACTTTCCATCAATATTTTTATGCTGCTGATCCAGACGTCACCTTTCTTCAGGAAGCCTCTAATAGCAAATTATCTGTTGCAGGAACTATGGTCACGCTCAAGCATGGAATCCCATGTACCCTGCAGACCCTACTCCCCTCTGAGAGAGGTACATTCATTCGGCTATACGACCTGAAGTTGAGAATATTTATGCTTGTTTGGAAACGAAAAAAAAAAAATGGTTCAAATGTCTCTGAGCACTGTGTGACTTAACATCTGAGATCATCAGTCCCCTAGAACTTAGAACTACTTAAACCTAACTAACCTAAGGACATCACACACATCCATGCCCGAGGCAGGATTCGGAGCTGCGACCGTAGCGGTCGCGCGGTTCCAGACTGAAGCGCCTAGATCCTCTCGGCCACAACGGCCGGCGTTTGGAAACGAATCACAAAGTGGAAATATGTGGTTTCTGCTACGGCTATACAGCACTGCATTTCACCCTTTGAGTGTAATTCTGGGAGATTTCAGTTGTGTCATATCTAAAGACGAGCAAACATCATTTTACAATTATTCGGGACAACTTCACACATTAGTAATTTAAATATCGCCCAAAGATATTTGTCAGCGACTGAAACCGAATATTGTAGCCTACACATATGAGTACGTCACAGTGACTTCAGTCAGCCGTTTCGACAGATTCTACGCATAAAGAGAACTACCACCAAATATCGTCGCGATGTGGCTTGTCAGTTTTTCAGATCGCACAGCTTTCCACACACCGGTATGAAACCTGCATCAGAAAATGTATGTGGACAGAGGATTCTGGCAACTGAGTTGTAGCCTTCTAGAGCACACAGACCAAACTTATCAATTGACATTGGCTGTGCGATCAAAATTTCAGTGACGCATATTTTGGTGGACCACACATACTAAGATGAAACTGAGAGACTACTTAGAAACGTATGCAGTTAAACGAGCCATGTGGAGTAATACGACTGAAGAGTACTACTTCCTAACGCTGCAGCGAGAATATTCTGGCTTTGTGCGTTCTCCAAAAATAGCACAATCAAACGGATTGAAGCAGAGATCACGAGTACAGTACGTCAGACTTCTGTCAGTTCCAAAGTCAGTGTTAGGGGCTATACCGACCGTATGTATACCGCCTCATCCCTTTACCACGTAATTCAAGAGTGGCTGCAGGACCGCTGTCAGTTAATCACGAGAATACACGATTATATGGGCACACAATACAGTAGGCAATACATTCTAAAGGAATCACGGACATCACAAACATCGAACCATATCTAGACACACCCGATCAGTTCACAAAAACCACCGAATAATAAAAGAGACCTGAACTGCAATATGAACAGTGGTGGAAGTGCATTCAGCTTTAAAAACTGCATCACAGTGCAAGTTTCTGGCGCGTATGGCCTTCCGGTAAATTCTTCTGGTCGTTACTAGCGTCTTTTGGTTGAAATGGCTCTGAGCACTATGGGACTTAACTGCTGAGGTCATCAGTCCCCTAGAACTTAGAACTACTTAAACCTAACGAACCTAAGGACACCACACACATCCATGACCGAGGCAGGATTAGAACCTGCGACAGTAGCGGTCGCGCCGTTCCAGACTGTAGCGCCTAGAGCCGCACGGCCACTCCGGCCGGCACTAGCGTCTTTTCGGCGACGTCTTCACAGAAATAACGAACTGCTTTAAGCTGCGACCGTCCCGGCGGATTTCACTCAGGGAATCACAGTACTCAGTTGCAAACGACGAAAGCCGTGACCATCGAAGCTCTACTTCCCGACGCACGCTCTTAACGACAGATTTGAACCTCTTTTATCGCCTATCCCTGGATCGCACTAACACAGCACCACTGACAGCAGATCAATAATGATCCGATTTAAATGATCGCGTAAGCATCAACTGACATTGCAGTTTTAGACCTCGAAAGACTGTGTTGCCGAACAGAATATGGTTATCAATTGCACACGATGTATGCTCTTGGGTCTCACTGTCATATGATCGAGATTAAAAATAACTGAAAAGCGCCCGGAAGCCATCTATTTGCAAAGACAACTTCGACAAGGTCTCCGTTTATCTGCTGGTTTGTTCTCGATCGCCAAAGAATCCTTCGTACAAATCCATCACACTCTATCGGGTCTATATGGACTGAAAGCAGTTGTCCGATCTACACAGACAGACACACCCTGATACTCCAAGATGACACTGACACGCCGCACACCCAACAAATTCTGTCTGAGTACAAACAGTACAGCGGGACACTCTTGAATATCCACAAATCTGAAATCTCACCCATTCTCAAGAAACACAACACCATAGTTTGCAAGTGCACATCCAGAAAAATCTGGGGATGTTCTTTACTGCCCGCCCAAACAATATGATAAGGATGAAGTGGCGCATTAGGTGCAAAATATAAAAACCATCTACGTAGGTAAAACGTGAGGTATAGGACCTCGATCTCTACCAAAAAGTTTTCTACGTCAGTCGGTGCATTCTTACTCTCCTCTAGCTTGTAGCGACAGCGCTGTCCATGCCTAACTGCTATCGCACAGGATATCCTGGCCTCAACATCTTGGTACGACTGGCATTACATTGTATTCGATGTACACTCAACAACTTGGAGGTTTTGTACTCAAAAAATCCAGGAATAAACTGAAAGGCTGTACTTCCCAACAGCAGTAGAAAATTTTTAGTAATACTGACGACAGCATAATCAAATGCCATTACGCATCCTTCCAGCAAGAAATCGATTCACCGCTGCTCCTAGATGTCACTGCAACTGTTGTACCAGAATACATTGCCTTCTAATTCCAGGCCCGAAACACGGTGAGGGAGGGAGTGCTTCAGAGCTCCAAATGTTGTTCAAATGTATGTGAAGTCTTATGGGACTAAACTGCTAAGGTCATCAGTCCCTAAGCTTATACACAACTTAACCTAAATTATCCTTAGGACAAACACACACACCTATGCCCGAGGGAGGAACTTCCGCCGGGACGAGCCGTCAGAGCTCGACAATATTCGTATACTATTTGTGCTTTGACCTCTTCTGCCGCAATCCTTAGCAAACAGGATCCCACAACTCAGTCAGTCCATCGAATGATACCTACATCCGTACCCGCAACTTGGTATGAAGTGGTCACCTATGCACGGCTATGCATGAGAAGATGAACAGAAGCGAGACTCGAAACGGCGCCTTGTCAAACTAGAAATGGTTGGACCAGTGTAAGTAACAGCACAATGCTTTCCTGAGCAGAGTAAATGCCGCCACCACCAAATGCCGCAACGTGTTTGCCTGTGTGGACAATGGTACCCATGGCAACCGAGGAACTTGCTCTTCACACCTACTGCCTAGCCAACCGTCCCGAAGCAACATCCTCACACATTGCTGGCTTTGCAATAATATACCAAGAACTTCAACCTCACTTTGTATACTAGCATACGTTTGTAACTAATCCTACATTCATTCACAATGAGCAATCATTCATGTTTGGGATAGATTGTTACAGGTACATGTCATGTTGACTATCATTTGTAGCCGCGCGGGATTAGCCAAGCGGTTTAAGGCGCTGCAGTCATGGCCTGTGTGGTTGATTCCGGCGGAAGTTCGAGTCCTCCCTCGGGCATTGGTGTGTGTGTGTGTTTGTTTGTCCTTAGGATAATTTAGGTTAAGTAGTGTGTAAGCTTAGGGACTGATGACCATAGCAGTTAAGTCCCATAAGATTTCACACACATTTCAACATTTTTTTATCATTTGTATTTAAGATGAGAATAAATAAACACGATTTAGTTTCAAAGCATGATCGTCATTCACGACATGGAAAATATGAGCAATTGCACAGAAAAGATAAACTTGATAAAGCAAAACCACCAAATTAAATGACAATTGGATGTTAGAAAAAAACATGTCGGACCTGTTGTTGCGCCGGCTGGGGTGGACGAGCGGTTCTAGGCGCTACAGTGTGGAACCGCGCGACCGCTACGGTCGCAGGTTCGAATCCTGCCTCGGGCATGGATGTGTGTGATGTCCTTAGGTTAGTTAGGTTTAAGTAGTTCTAAGTTCTAGGGGACTGATGACCTTAGAAATTAAGTCCCATAGTGCTCACAGCCATTTGAACCATTTTTTTTTTTTTTTAATTTTGCAATCGAGCAAGCAGTTAAGTTCTGTTCTCAAATGCCTCTCCATCTAACTTCACAGTCACATTTGAACCTGTCGTTGCAATGTTGAGATGGGGTGAAACGGTTTTTACATATTTATGGTTTTCTTTCCCCAATCAATTCTGAGTGCTAGATCACAAGAGAAAAACATAAGCTTTCGTAGTTTCCACGAAAATTCGGCCCATTAATCTTCATCTGAAATATTGTTTGCACATTTCCCCTTTTGACATATGACACTCCCTACCCTAAGAAGAACAAATGCGAGAGAGATGTTGATACAACCTACAGAAAAGAAAATTTGATACATCTGGATTACCCACAAAAGCAAAGATAATTGAAAAAATATAGTATGCAACTGTGCCACTCAGCATGGATGAAAATAATACTAGGTGCACCAAAAGGCTTCGTCTCCCAAGGCTTGGTTATGTGTATGGTACATGAATGGTAGGAGTCGCAAAAATTGTGACAGATCAAGCATAAATGTATCAAAAGAGTAACAAACAAGTACTTAAATTTGGTCCTCAATCAGACATAGTTATATAAATGCCCATTGACCTGACACAGAAAACCTAACATTAGACATGCTCCTCATGTGGACAGGTTTAAAGAAACAGCAAAAGACGGTACAAATACACACAAAGGAAAAACACACCCATACATATATGAATTACCTTGCAGTATATGGTCTATACATGTCACTGCTTCTTTCGACACACCAAGGATGGTGGGTGTTTTGGTGGAAAATAACAAGGTTCAGGCAAGACTGATTGTTTGTTCTCGCACTTAGTTGTCTACATACTGGTTGACCTGAAATAGAAAACCTGACACGAGACATGCTCATCATGTGGACAAATTTAAGGAAACAACAAAAGAGTGTACTGACATGCACAAAGAATAAAGCATACCCATTCACATACGAGTCACCACACAGCGTATGGTCTAAGCATTTCACTGGTTCTTTCGACATACATAGGGGTGGTGTGTCTTTTGGTGGGCAGTAACAAGGTTAATGAAGGACTGATTGTATGCTCTCATGGTGACATACATTCGCCAAGGTTGGAATGAGGGATAAATGGGGAGAGGGTGTCTACACAGTCCATCCTGCTGAGTAACTGACCCTAGACTACTCGCAAAACATTACACCAAGGTCACTCAAAGTTGTGGATCTGCATAGTTAGCCACAACTCATACACACAGGCAATCCTTAGTAGTCCAGTCCCTAGCTTCTTCTACATATTGTCTCAGGAGTAGGCTTCTCAGTGCTGTTACTCAGTAAAACAGACATTTAGTCTTTGGCTGCTACGGTCGCTGGTTCGAATCCTGCCTCGGGCATGGATGTGTGTGATGTCCTTAAGTTAGTTAGGTTTAAGTAGTTCTAAGTTCTAGGGGACTGATTACCTCAGTTGTTACGTCCCATAAGGCTCAGAGCCATTTGAACCATTAATCTAGACCTGGTTTGAGATGGGTACAGGCCAGTTTGTTATTACCTAACAGGCGTTATCCGTCTTTCTAGTGTCGAACTCATCAGTCTGAATTTTTACAATTTGTATTTCCATCTCGTCTCCATTCCTGTTATCGTCTTAAACATTTTTCTTATGGCTCAGTCACATACGGTCACCCCTAAAACTCGTTACAAGGAAATGAAAATGCCGAGTGGCTATGGCCTCCCGTCGGGTAGACCGTTCGCCTGCTGCAAGTCTTTCGATTTGACGCCACTTCGGCGATTTGCGTGTCGATGGGGATGAAATGATGATGATAAGAACAAAACAACACCCAGTCTCTCAGCGGAGAAAATCTCCGACCCAGCCGGGAATCGAACCCGGGTGGTTAGGTATGACATTCCGTCGCACTGACCACTCAGCTGACAGGGGCGGACAACACGTTGCAAGTAAAAAAGACAAATAATCGATCATCTTTAGTTTCACAACTTACACACACAAAGGCAGACAAATACAGAAATTTTATAAAAGATATTTCCGCTGTTTATTAGTTGTTCATGTATGTTACACAGTGTATCTTTGATATGTACTCATACCTGCAATACGACAAGTGGGCTATAAGACGAGAACTATGGTTTTCTCGATGATGAACATGAGTGGCAGGTCAGACATGTTTTGACATTACAACGTGCACATTAGAAGGGTTGCAGAGCCTAAATCATGATTGTATAAAATAAATGAAAATTAACAGTCAAATGGCGGAAGTTTCTTTCAAGAATTCATTATGACTGTGGTACCACACAGAGGACAGATCAAACATAAGAAAAGCATTTCCTCTGCAATTTACTTGGAGATTCTAACCTCTTCATTCCCTTGCGGGTATTTTGCCACGGCATTTCATTGTAGAGTTACTCCGACTCTTCCCCGAGTGTTCCCTGGCCTCTAGTATCCCCACCGTCCCCAACATTTATCATCTTTGCAAAACGATAATTCATAGCCTTGGATCAGTTCACTTTCCTGAGTTTACGTCAAGACTCCTTCCGTCACTGCTCAATTGATAGCTCACGCAATGAGGTAATTTATAAAAACTCTTTATCGACTGTTGTGGGTTGGCAGGAGAGCCAACACCGGTTATGAGAGGAAGCCGAAAGGCACGCATTTAGCTCACGCAGGCTGGCGTGAGGTCTGGAACAGGTCAAGGAAATTAGACTTTAGCAAAAAACGGACGTAGCTGGTGGAATACTTAAATTTAATCCATAAATGGTGAACATCACTCTTGACGGTACATTATTCATAATCTCAATAGTAACTGGTAATGGCGCCTTGCTAGGTCGTAGCAAATGATGTAGCTAAGGCTAAGCTAACTATCGTCTCGGCAACTGAGAGCGTATTTTGTCAGTGAACCATCGCTAGCAAAGTCGGTTGTACAACTGGGGCGAGTGCTAGGAAGTCTCTCTAGACCTGCCGTGTGGCGGCGCTCGGTCTGCAATCACTGATAGTGGCGACACGCGGGTCCGATGTATACTAACGGACCGCGGCCGATTTAAAGGCTACCACCTAGCAAGTGTGGTGTCTGGCGGTGACACCACATTCTTCCCCCGCAAATCGGCGTACGGTTGTGGCATAAGGCTTCCGCCCGCCGTGGGGAGGACCCCATGTTGACGTATGCGACGAGGTGGGGAGCCTAACAACAGGCGAGGCTGTGCTACCCGCACCCTGCCATTCGGACCGCGGGGAGCTAGGAAACGCCTGAAAACCTGCTCCAGGGTACACGCCAACATGCGGTGTATGCGCCCGTAGAGAGACAGGAGGGGCCGAAGGGTCGACCTCCATCGGGCCGGGGCACCCGACGGGCGAAGACGACATATGGGCCGGAGCGGACAAGAGTGCCATGTCGGAGGTGGTCACGGGAAGCGATCGGTGGCGCTTGACCCAGGGAGGCGCCCGGCGGTTTCAGCGACGCGTCCACTGCGGGCGTCGCCGGCGGGAGAACAGGCGGCGGCGGCGGTGGCGGCAGCGGCGCGTCGCCATGGGGCAAAATGGAAGGCAGCGTCGGTAACACCTGGGGATGAGGCGAGCCAGTAGATGGGTCCCCAGGGTGCTGACCGGACGGCACCGTCGCTGACAGCAGACGGGGAGCGGCAGATCCCGTGCGACGACAGAGGCGCAGCTGATTGAGATGCCGACGCACCTCACCAGAGGCCCCCAAAACCAGATACATCGCGCGGCCGAGGCAGCGAAGAATGCGCCCTTCGAGCCAACGCCGTGAACCTCGATAGTTGCGGTAGTAGACAACGTCGCCTGTGGCAAAAGCAGGTGTCTGCCGCTGCACAGGAACCTGATGCGGCGGATGTAGCAAAGACAACAAGTTTCGATGAGGGCGACCGTGGAGCAACTCAGCCGGCGAGCGACCATCTCGGGGCTGAGAGCGATACGAGGACAAAAAGAGCAATAACGCGTCCTCCCGAGAATGCAAATCTTTCCACTTCAACATCTGTGACTTGAAAGTCCTGACCAATCGTTCAGCGGCACCATTTGACTGTGGCGAAAACGGCGCGGTCGTCAGATGTTGAATACCATTGGCCTCGCAGAATGACGGAAATTCTGCGGACATGAATTGTGGGCCATTGTCGGAAACAGTAGTCTGTGGAAGACCTTCAATGCAAAAGATAGCGGATAACGCCTGGATGGTGGCAGATGACGTCGTGGAAGACATCCGGACAACAAAAGGAAAATTACTGAATGAATCTACCACAACCAACCATCGAGCATTCCAGAATGGACCAGCAAAATCGATGTGTAAGCGTTGCCAAGGGGAAGTGGCTTTTGGCCATGCAAAGAATTTCCGCGGTGGTGCTGATTGTTGTTCGGCACATACCATGCAAGAAGAGCACATATTCGTGATTGCGGCATCGATTCCCAACCAAGTAAGGTGCTGACGAGCAAGTTGTTTCGTTCTCACTATACCCCAATGTCATTGGTGGAGAAGCCGTAAGACAGAGGACTTTAACGAACGTGGGACCACGACCTTGGACTGATCATTATCTGAACGCAACAGCAAAACACCACGTCGTACAAAAAGTCTCTCCTTGTGAGCAAAAAATCGGCGAACCAATGGATCCCCGATCCGTGACTTTGCCAAGGGCCATTGAGTAGCAACGAAACGCAGAACATTAGCAAGGACAGGGTCAGCAGCTGTGGCTGTAGCTACGTGACGAAAATCAATCGGAAACGATTCGACCACGTCATCGGTTTCCGAATCAATGAACATGCAAGCAAGTTCGGAGGAATCGAATGCTCTATCCTCAGCAACAGGCAAACGGGACAACGCATCGGCGTTTCCGTGCTTAGCAGTGGACCGATACAAGATATCGTAGCGGTACTGCGAGAGGAAAATAGACCAGCGAATGAATTTCTGCGCTGTACGTGGAGGTACAGGCTTGGTCGGATGAAAAAGTGATGTCAAAGGTTTGTGGTCTGTGATGATGGTAAAGTGACGACCATACAAGAAATCTTGAAACTTTCTAACACCAAATACGAGAGCCAATGCTTCTTTCTCGATCTGTGAATAATGTCTTTGCGCAGACGAGAGCAATTTGGACGCAAAGGCAATAGGGCGACCGTGCGAACCATCTTTGTGCCCAAACACAGCACCGATCCCGAAATCCGATGCATCCACCATCAACAAAAGGGGCTTCCGGGGATCGAATGGCGTAAGGGAAGTATTGGAAATCAACGCCGATTTCAACTGGCGAAAGGCGCGTTCGCATTCCGTCGTCCAGACGATCGGAACACCTTTACGGCGTAAGCGATGAAGCGGAGCTGAAATGGAAGAGGCGTGTGGGATATATTTATGATAATAGTTGATTGTGCTGTTCACAGATAAGAAGTCGATTCAATGATATCAGATCGTAAATTTTCACAACCAGCATGTGTGGACGGAAGTAAATCCTCAAACAGTTGTTGAAACAATTCATCAACAAAGAATTTCTGTCGGTGTTTGGGCCGGCATTGTTGCTGACTGTTTGGTTGGCCCTCATTTTCTTCCACCCCGGCTCAACACACAATGTTATCACAATTTCGCAGAGAATGTTCTACCTGATATGTAAGCAAACGTGCATTTAGCTGTGCGAAAAAACATGTACAGCGTGTACGATGGAGCACCTCCTCATTTTATTGTTAATGTCCGTTGGCTTCTAAGTAACAGATTCGGTGGCAGATGAAGAGGTAGAGATGGACTAATTGCGTGGCCTCCACGCTCTCCGGACCTAAACCCAATGGACCTTTATTTGCGAGGGGATTTGAAATGTCTTGGTGTATGGAATACCGGTACAAGATATTCAGAGTTTCGGTGCCCGAATTATGGAAGGCTGCAAAACCATACGCAATACTCCAGGGATATATCAGCGCATCCGAGATTCACTAGGACGGCGGTTTGATGCGTGTATGAATGACAACGTATTGCGTACTGACCATCTATAGAGAGAATGAGTTGCATGTGGTCTGCTGTGGCGTTCTATTCGTGTGTGTTTCCCATGAATGATGAGTTGGTGAAAATGAGCTGTAAGACGGAAGCAAATCGTTTCCAGACCCATGTCCATATAATATAATTTCTTCGTCTACGTGTGAGGAATGTATCTTGAAATCTGTGACGTACATTTTTGTCACACCCCGTGTTATTAACCTTTCCAAAAATACATTATTAAGTGTCAGGAAGACGACTCCCTTACGATACTGGAATTTTTCAAGCTGTACTCTCTTGGCAACACAGATATTGCAATATTTTTGAAAAAGAAAATTACATTCTACATATTTCACATATAACACATCCCAAAAAATCCTCGATGTCTAAAATAAGCTTCCATGCATCACCATACTAAAGTATTCCTCTTTCTCTCCTGTTTTTATTGTGGTGAGACTGCCTTTTACCTTATTCCAAGCACTTTTGGTAGCTGCGACGTGTCTGTTACACAAGTATCACGCTTAAGAAATATACCTGACGCTGTGTGCCAAATCGACTAAACATTCATGAGTATTAATTATTAGACCTAATTTCTACCCTAAGAAGAAAAATTGTGCTACAGAAATATAATTAGTGAACACCAAAAAGAACGATCAGAGTATACGCTTTACTAAATAACTTAAGTAAATCCGTCTCACAAGGAATATGCATAAAAATAGAGATTACAGGATGAGGGTAAGCTTGCCGGCATGCACGTTGAGTAAACAAACTAATTAGCAGCATAATGAACATTTACTCAGCAGGTGGTGCACAATCCTGAAACTGCGTCTACATAGGACACGCATGAATATAGTAAGCAGTAAATGATAATAACGTACTAATGATCATTTGCCAGCAAACACTGGTTGCATTAAGGAAATCCAACGTGGGCATGCAGTTACTCACAAACAAAAATTTAATCCCACAGAATAACTGAAAGCGAAGATCACCAGTTTCAATTATAAATGAATAGTCGAAGCCTTAATTCAAGACTTACGGGGAAAATAATCATGATAGTTAACTTGGCACACGATACATAAGTGAATTGTGACCGATTAAAGACAGGATTCAGTTCCATTTGTATTTATGTAAAACAATGCTAAAATCATCAATCCTGAGAATCCCACACTGCTTCTAGCGATTGAATCAAATCGTTACAGAGGATCTTACACCAAAATCAGACTAACTCCCACCCAAAATTCACTTCTCAGTTGTGCTCAGAAATAGCACACCTTAATTACTTAATCAAGGAGCACCGAATGACCTGCGACTCGACTCCTGCGTGTCCTGTGTCTAAACTCTAACCTGCACCACCTGTGCGTACCGACAGCAACAAACTTGGTGAGGCTGGACTGACCTATTACCAAGATGAGTTTGCAGTAAGAGTGAGCATCTTCCCGTATCAGAAGATAGGAGAGGAACACGTGGTACTTTCGACCTAAAGGTTTTCACTACGTTCAGTAGCTGAAATTATAAAGACGGCATCCTGACGCTTACGTTCGAAAGTCCTAATCGTGAGGCTGCACGTCTCTGGGTAACAGCCGAGTGTGGCGACAGAGTGTCGTGACAGACTGTTGCCAGCAGAGCAGACATCGGTGATTAGGATCAGCTGCCATCGCAGGCTACTATTGCACAGCTAAGCCAAGAACGTCAAGCTTAATTTGTCAAGTTGCATGCGTTTGTAATTACGCCCACATTCATTCAAAACAAGCTATCATCCATGTCTGGGACAGGTGGTTACAGGTACATGTTGAACTGACTGTCAATAGTAATTAAGATGACAATAAACATTCAGAATTTAGTTTCCCGAGAATGATCTTCGTTCATGGAATGGAAAATATGAACGTCGAAAATATGAGCAGTTGCAGGGAGAGAAAAGATATTATCCTGATAAAGCAAAACCACAAAATTTTGTGAGAGTTGGACTGATTGATGCCCTTCATTGGAGTACTCTTAAGATAAGACGGAGCTACCCGGCTCCCTTGATGCCGCAGCAGAGCACCGCGTAGAAAGTGTTGGTCCCAACGTCAACGCTGAACACAGGAGTCCCTGCATATATATAAGGTGAGTCACCTAACGTTACCGCTGGATATATTTCGTAAACCACATCAAATACTGACGAATCGATTCCCCAGACCGAACGTGAGGAGAGGGGCTAGTGTAATAGGTTAATAAAAACCATAAAAAAATACACGGAAGTATGTTTTATAACACAAACCTAAGGTTTTTTAAATGGAATCCCGTTAGTTTTGCTAGCACGTCTGAACATGTAAACAAATACGTAATCAGTGCCATTTGTTGCATTGTAAAATGTTTATTACATCCGGAGATATTGTAACCTAAAGTTGACGCTTGAGTACCACTCCTCCACTGTTCGATCGTGTGTATCGGAGAGCACCGAATTACGTAGGGATCCAAAGGGAACGGTGATGGACCTTAGGTACAGAAGAGACTGGAACAGCACATTACGTTCACATGCTAACACCTTTTTATTGGTCTTTTTAACTGACGCACATGTACATTACCATGAGGGGTGAGGTACACGTAACACGTGGTTTCCGTTTTCAATTACGGAGTGGAATAGAGTGTGTCCCGACATGTCCGGCCGATAGATGTTCAATGTGGTGGCCATCATTGCTGCACACAATTGCAATCTCTGGCGTAATGAATGTCGTACACGCCGCAGTACATCTGGTGTAATGTCGCCGCAGGCTGCCACAATACGTTGTTTCATATCCTCTGGGGTTGTAGGCACATCAAGGTACACATTCTCCTTTAACGTACCCCATAGAAAGAAGTCCAGAGGTGTAGTGATGATGATGATGATGTTTGGTTTGTGGGGCGCTCAACTGCGTGGTTATCAGCGCCCGTACAATTACCCAATCTTTGCTCAGTCCAATTTCGCCACTGTCCTGGACCAGAGGTGTAAGATCAGGAGAACGGGCTGGCCAATTTATGCGTCCTCCACGTCCTATGAAACGCCCGTCGAACATCCTGTCAAGGGTCAGCCTAGTGTTAATTGCGGAATGTGCAGATGCACCATCATGCTGATACCACATACGTCGACGCGTTTCCAGTGGGACATTTTCGAGCAACGTTGGCAGATCATTCTGTAGAAACGCGATGTATGTTGCAGCTGTTTGGGCCCCTGCAGTGAAGTGAGGACCAATGAGGTGGTCGCCAATGATTCCGCACCATACATTTACAGTCCACGGTCGCTGTCGCTCTACCTGTCTGAGCCAGCGAGGATTGTCCACGGACCAGTAATGCATGTTCCGTAGATTCACTGCCCCGTGGTTTATGAAACCTGCTTCATCGGTAAACAGGTAGAACTGCAACGCATTCTCTGT
This sequence comes from Schistocerca cancellata, assembly GCF_023864275.1. Lineage (NCBI taxonomy): Eukaryota > Metazoa > Arthropoda > Insecta > Orthoptera > Acrididae > Schistocerca > Schistocerca cancellata. The sequence continues at coordinate 551,610,097 of NC_064627.1, forward strand.
TAATGCCCATTGACAGAATTGCACTCGATGATTAAAGCCGGCCGAAGCGGTGATGATGCTGTATGCGCATGACACTACTTTGACTCAATCCACCGGCTCTCGCAGTGTCCCATGTACTCATGTGTGGGTTCATGGCAACAGCAACTAACACACCAACTGTACCCGCTTCTCCGGTGACGGGCCTGTTATGGACCCGTTTGCGTGCTACGACCGTACCTGTTGCATACAGTTGGCGGTAGATGTTTTGCGATGTGCGGCACATTGGATGCTCTCTATCCGGGTACCGTTCTGCATACACTCTGCAGGCTTCAGCTGCATTTCGTCGACACTCGCCATAGATGAGTATCATCTCCGCCTTTTCAGAGTTCGAATACACCATGGTCACAGTTCCTACAACACTACACTATCACAGACGTCAGGTAACACGGTGTACTACAGTTGGTCTGCGTGCGGAGACGAATGCAGAATAACAAAGGCAGCAAGCGCTACATGTGGACACTGCGACAGCTAGACCAAACCACAACAGTGCACTACAGCCACACTCGTAAACACGGTCGTCATCGTAAACATGTCCCTGCAGATGCTGCTCGCCGACCGTGGCCCGTGTTTGTTACAACACGCAACTGAACGTCGGAGGTTTGAAGCGTCAACTTTAGGTTACAATATCTCCGGATGTAATTAAGATTTTACAATGCAACAAACGGCACTGATTACGTATTTGTTTACATGTTCAGATGTGCTAACAAAACTAACGGGGTTCCATTTAAAAAAACGTAGGTTTGTGTTAAAAAACTTACTTCCGTGTATTTTTTTATGGTTTGTGTTAACCAGTTACACTAGCCCCTCTCCTCACGTTCGGTCTGTGGAATCGATTCGTCAGTATTCGATGGGGTTTACGAAATATATCCAGCGGTAATTCGGTGTCAGCGTGGGACCGTTGAGATTCTGCATGAAGGCGTAGGGTACGTCTCGCCTCAGCCGATCGGTTTCATATTCGCATGACATTCCTCGGATCCCGACCAATGCATGCAGCACCGTTGCAGAACGACCAAACGCAATCCTATAGACCACTATTCTGGTGCTGCCGAATTCCGACTCTGGGCGTCTGTGCTTCTTACACGATGCATAACGCGATCCTCTCACAAAACGCGATTTCTGAATGAGAAAGTCGCTACGTAAACTTTCCTTAGATACAGAATGTAAGTGGTATTACTCCCACCTGCTCTGCATGCTTGCTTTGAAACTCTAATTGTTTGCATATCCAAGTATGTACCGGGTGGCTATAGTTGAAGTGCATCTACTCATAGGGACCCATTGTGGGCTGTAGTTATCGTATGGCAGCGAAATTTGGTAGATATTCTAGTATGTTAAAGGGGAACCGAGCTATGTCAGAAAAATTTAATTCCCATTTTTGGCACCAGGTGCAAATTAGGCGCTGTGAATGCAAGAAAGACGTACAGAAATGTTTTTATATGTAATGGATTACAAGCTGGATGTGGGAAGTGAAGCTCAAACAACTGAGAAAAGCACAATACTGATGGTATTAGTAGCTGCCGCTTACACGTTCTCTGCCATATTAGCACCAGAGAGGACGACGAGATGCTTTACAGAGCCAGATTTTCACCTAGTGGCCAACATTTTCAGCGTGGATCGATTCCAGAGTAACGCATTAGCGTCACACAATAATTACAGTCCACATCGGACGTCAGTGAGTAGCTGCACTTTAATTGCAACCACCCGGTGGTACACTACGTGCCGGTTTGACGTTCATTGCATACCGCCTTTATGGTGGCCTAATTTTGATGTCCAACAGTGCACATTCACGCTGACGCAACAACGTAGTGTAACATGGTAATCAGTCGTGTGGCATGTGATAAGCGGCCATTGCTGCGCACCCACTGCCATTCGTGGCTTGACAACAGTTACGAAACACAACAGCTTGCACTTTTCTCTGTCATTATCGCATCCGCCTCTGAAACTTACAAGGGCATGACTACTTTTGTTTCTGTCGGTCATTGCGTGACTCTGTATCTTCAAGTTTTTAACGGATCAAGAGGCAAGGCTCGTGCGCGTTAAAATTCTGACTTCCTGTTATTGCAGACTAACACTGACGAAAAAGTGTTGGGGAAATTCCGAGTTCAGATGCACAGTTTTACACTAAGCCAACAGCGTATCAGGATCTGAGCTAGGAGGAGTGGGGACAACTCGTACGAATTTCCCTATGATGGCGAAATAATTCTAATGTATCAGCGCTCTCCTTGCTTGGTATCCACCTATTGATAGATCAGTGACGCCGTTGTACCATTGTGACGTAGATGTCCGGAATATCTGTCACTCGCACTGCGCAAATAAACGTCTCGGCATCACAAGAGACTCTGATATATCAACATTAAGATACTTCCTGATCTACATCCAACGCTGCTTTCATAAGTCTGGGATTGATCTCGAGCTAATTTCGACTTTTGTTTCCATCAAACAATAGAAAAAGTTAAAAATTTCGTTGGCTCTACCAGTACATGGAATAAAATGACATATATAACTAACCAATTTTCGCGCCTGTAGCACGTTTTATACAAACACTCTGTTTTATTTTATGACCGAGTGTGAGAGTACAGGGTGACCTAAAACTCCGTTAACATTTGAAAAAGCACTAATTCCGGAAGGACAGGTAGAGAGGTAAAAATAGACACACCTGCCTGAAATGACATGGGCTTTTATTAAAATCAAAAACGAGTGCAAAAACTGTCAACAGACAGCGATGGACAACAACATGTCAGTGATGCTGCATGAGAATGGTGCATAAGAAGAGGTGTAGTGAGACAGGCACCCAGATGTTGCATGAGAATGGTGCATAAGAAGAGGTGTAGTGAGACAGGCACCCAGATGCCCCAGCAATGGCGGCATGTTGACTTTACAAGAACAGGCACTGTTTGCGAAGGTTTAGTATCAGAATGGAGAATCCGCTGCAGCTGTACGATCATATCACATTAAGAAGGGTATTCCAACGTATAACAGTCCTATGACCGGTATCTCTGCGAAGAAAATGATCACGAAGTTCGAGACCACGGGTTGCTCGGACAGATCAGAAAGGAATGCACGTTCACCTCCGCATGGTGAAGGTCATGCTCTATGCTCTTTATGCCTTCCGTCGCACCGGTATTACACGCATTACTAATTGGAGAGCACTAACGCATACTCTCCAATTACACCCGTAGAAAACCCAAAGTGATTTTGCGATTTTGTGACGCAGAGAGCATTTGCGATGTGAGAACTTCTTAAATTTGGGGAAAATGACGATTGGTTGTCCAACGTGTTGCGGGCTAACGAAGCCCATGTTTTACACCGAAGGTTTGCCAACACCCACACGTGCAGAATTTGGGCTAAGGGAAATCCTAAAACTGTCATGGAAACCCCACTGCATGAATAGAAGTTAATGGTGTGCTGGCGGATTTACCACACCAATCGTGAATGGAGTTTTTTGTCTTCGAGGAAATGCGGGTTACTGCTTCTTAAACTGTCAGCGTTATGTGTGCGAGGTACGCCGAAATGTTTCAGAATCGCGTCCTCCCTAGCCTGGTTGATAATCATCTGCTGGAAGGTGCGACTTTCACCCAGGGTGGGAGCCACCCCTTACTCTTAGACGCGTGAAAGTCCTCTTGCTCACGTCGCTTGGTGAGAATCGCGTGCTGAACCGCCACTTCCGTCAGACTTGACTTCCCAGGTCCACAGACCTCGATCCGGGTGATTATTGGTTGTGGGGTTACCTGAAGTCGCAAATCTGCCGCGATCGCCCGACCTCATGAGGGGTGCTAAAAGGCAACATCCAACGGCAACTTCTCACCGTAACTACTGATATGCTGTACAGTACTGTTGAAAACACTGTCCGTCAACTACAGGTATTGAACGATGCCCGACATGCTGACCATTTATTATAAAGAATATTGTCTATGCCCTAAAAATAAATTATTATGCTAATCATTGGTTCTGAATCATATGAAGCTCCATCTGTTGGTTGTTTTGTGCAGTTTCTTAGGTTTCAATAAAACCCCATGTTATTTCAAGCATGTGTGTCAAAATTTACCTCTCTAACTACTTTATTCCTTGATGCATTGAACTTTCAACTGTTAAGCGATTTTTACGCCACGCTATATATCGTCCTGGCAATGACCTTGCCGCAGTAGATACACCAGTTCCCGTGAGATCACCGAAGTTAAGAGCTGTCGGGCGTGGTCGGCACTTGGATGGGTGACCATCCGTGTCGCCATGCGCTGTTGCCGCTTTGCGGGGTGAACTGAGCCTCGTGAGGCAAATTGAGGAGCTACTCGACCGAATAGTAGCGGCTTCGATCAAAGAAAACCATCGCAACGACCGGGAGAGCGGTGTGCTGACCACACGCCCCTCCTATCCGCATCCTCAGCTGAGGTTGACACGGCGGTCGGATGGTCCCGATGGGCCACTTGTGGCCTGAAGACTGAGTGCTATATTTTTTCCTAGTCGGTCAGTTAAGTCATTTGTAACCACGTAGGGTTGGATTTACGATTTAAAGTGAGTAAACCGACACACATAAAGAGCATTCAAATATTTTACATTTTCATTCAGCAAATTATAATTGCTTGTTTCTTGAAAATGGATATGTCCGCACATATTAAAAGTCACCACAGAAGTTTTAATCATCCTGCTAATGTTTAACATTCCTGCTTATTGACGTTATCTAAAGTAAGTCCACCAACGGTCTTGCCAGTCCCCGTCAGACAACCGAAGTTAAGCGCTGGCGGGCTGGGCTGGCGCTTAGATGGGTGACCATGCGGTCTGCCAAGCGCTGTTGGCAAGCGGGATGCACTCAGCCCTTGTGAGGCAAACTCAGGAGCTACTTGACTGAGAAGTAGCAGCTCCGGTCTCGGAAACTGACATACGGCCGGGAGAGCGGTATGCCGACCACATGCCCCTCCATATCCGCATCCAGTGACGCCTATGGGCCGGTCCGTGCCGGTCCGTGCCGTTGGGCCTTCATCGCTTGTTTGGGAGGAGTTAAAGTAGGTCCGCAGCATAGTAACAAATTAGCCAGGAAAGTAGTCGATCTCAAGCTGAAAAACTAGCACAGAAAGAAGAGAAGGAAAGAAAAAATGCTATTAATAACGGGACTGTGGATGGATTTCGTTCCGTCTAAACCGAGGTAATCATGTACCACAACGCACTTAAAATAAATGGTAACGATACCGCTTTTCCGGCGTAGGACTGCTACTACGATTTCTGTTTGAATTTCTGCCGTTACTTGGAGGACCCTCGAGTCGGCCATGACGAAAATACCTCGGCACAATACCAGTGGAATTAATTTTGAAATGATCTTGGCATCGCTCAGAAATTTTTCATCTCATTTTCTTTCGATTTGCATTCCACAGATTGCCATACATTTTTCCCGATGTTTTCATTTAGTAATTTTTACGTGATATGTGCCTCCTTCTCCGCACTTCATTTTGTTTCCATCTAAGGCGCTGCAGTCATGGACTGTGCGGCTGGACCCGGCGGAGGTTCGAGTCCTCCCTGGGGCATGGATGAGTCTGTTTGTCCTTACGATAATTTAGGTTAAGTAATGTGTAAGCTTAGGGACTGATGACCTTAGCAGTTAAGTCCCATAAGATTTCACACACTTTTGAACAATTGATTTGTTTCCATCTGCGTTTGTAGGCGTGGGGCGTCTTTCAGGTGGAGCAGCTTCAAATGGAACAGGCCTAGGTTTAAACTCAGTTATCCTTTCCTGAATAGCTGTAAACCTTCCAGAATTTTTGAAATTTTTGTTGGCGATAACTCATCAATCAAAAATAATATTTGTACAGTAGGCTGGAGTGTTATAGTTTATTAATTTGAACGTACTGCACACAACACCATTCGCGGCAGCGCAGTGCGTTAAAGATGTGTAGTATTCACTCACCTCGTGGTGAACCTCTTCTAAAACACGCATGCCTCTTTCAAGTTACTGATACGCAGTTATCAGCCGCAAAAAAAAAAAAAAAAAAAAAAAAAAAAAAAAAAAAAAAAAAAAAAAAAAAAAAAAAAACCATAGAAATAAATAGCGGTACTCATCAGAACTAGAAGTCACACTAAACCTGCTTTGTCGGTGGAAGGAATAGCGAAATAAAAGTATTTACGTGCATAATATTTCACTCTATTACGACAAACATGCGTTCACAAAGCCTTACTCTAAGCTGTACAAAGTCTGAAAAGTTCGCACGCACACCTCTTTCATAACCGTCACCAGATCATGGTAATTATGAACTACCCTTCACAGAAAGTTCACAAACGGAATATTTTGTTCAGAATTGCTCGCTCAAATATTGCTAATATCAGTCTCACGTAAAGAAAATGTTCACGTTCGCGAGCAAGCAAACGCGCCACGTGGAACTTAGTTATTTAAAACGTTACTGAGAGTTCCGAATTTCATACTGCGCTTTAAATCTGTCTTCCACACTTTGCGGCACTTCTCAAACACTTCTGTATCGAAATATGACAATATTAAAAAATTTCAAAGGAGCACATATCAATAGGTCTGATCACTAAGAGGTCCAAGCCCCGATGCTACTCATCTGTCTACATAAAACAAATTTATAATTTCCAAAATACATGCGAGCATGCTAATTTCTGAGACATCATAGCCAGTCGGAAATCAGCATCAAACCCACTCATATATATAGAACCAACCAAAATTTGTTACTGAATCAAAACAGTAAGTTGCCCTAAACAAATTTTGAAAATCCAAAAATATAAAATTAATCCCCCCTTAACAAAGGTACTTTACCGAAATCGTAATCTCATTTCCACAGTACCATAAACTGACGAAATAGTTTATAACAAATTCTCCAGTACGAATAACTAACACATACGTGATTCTCGAACATTCCTCATGTGCCCAGTTACTTCACTGTATAGTATAAAAGCTTTACATAAATCAATATTTCGCATCCACACCTTCTTTCACTCTCATCATCATCATCGTTTCCCAACTGCAGTTTCCTGGGTGTGGTGTGCATGCGCTCGCCATATCGTTCTGTCTTCATAGCTCTTCCGTTCCAGGACAGCTTCCCATTTGTGTCCTTTCTCCTCCACATCTGAAGTTTCAGTTTCTAAGCAGCGTTTTCTTGGTCTTCCCCGTAGTCTTCTTCCTACGAGGCTCAGGTTGAAATACCTTTTGGCAGGTCTTTGGCTGTTCATTCTCATTATGTGCCTATACTACTGAAGCCTGCGCTCCTTTATGACACTGTTAACAGGAACCTCAATACCAGCTACTTTTCTATTCACCTCATTTCTGATTTAGTCCTTTCTCGTTCTTTGATTCATAGTTCTAATGAATCTCATTTCTGTTGCCTGAATTCTGCTGAGGTCTTTGTTTAGTTGGTACCATGTGTTAGGACTGGTCCAAAATAGGTGTGGTAAATGATCGCTTTTGCTTTTCGTGGCATTTTATTATCCGAGAGAAGGTTTCTGATTTGACTGTAAAAATTGGATGCTTTCTCTGACCTGCTGAGTATTTCCTGCTTAATGGTGTTGTCCTTCGAGATCGTGCTTCCTAGGTACTTGAAATGTGAAACAGATTCTTCTTTGACTACTTCTAGAAATACATTGCGCTCTCATAAGTAAACGTAACACCAGTAGTTGTTAATAAACCATTAGAAAATTAAACAAACATTCACGCTTTCTTTAACTAAACAAAACAAAATTGTAGAAATTAATAAACAATTAGAAAATTAGAAAATCAGAAAATTAAACAAACGAGACTGGAAATAAAATTGAAAGTATTTTGACTGCAGTTCAAATAGTGTCCCGCAGATAGTGACCTTCATCATATCGTATAGAAATCACACACACTCGAGTTATCTGATGCTACCTGCCTTGCGCGTGGCTCATACTGCACGTATAATCACTACTCTCCCATCTACAGGGACAATGTAGAGGCGGTACGCCTCACTTTCTCTTTTAAAGACACACAAATAAAATAATTTCATTGCGCAAAATAAAATTTGGCTAACCAAAGATACTGATACATCCAGAGGTGAAAACATTGTAAGACAAGAGGCTGAAACGGAAGGTGAGAGACTGAAGTAAAAGCGAAAAGCAAGAACGTCATAAACTGAGGTTCTTGACATAATTCACAGCAACAGATGTAAAGCGATTTCAATAAGAGAGCGAATTACAGATCTCACATTTTTACTTGGCTCCTGATCGGAGGATGTTGCGAGCAAGAGCCTTCGACCGGTTCGTAGCCCACTGCTGCTGAGACAAGCTCCGTCTTCTCCTCCCAGACCAGCACTTACATCTTATAAAAGAAACCAAGAAGTAAACGATTAACGCGTCGTATCAGTAACACGAAAGTTGATGGTGAGTCGCTAGAAGGACGGAGTAAAAATTCTTCGCTCATTTTTGTAAATAAGTTAACAATCACTAGGCACAATACGGTGTGGCCGAGCGGTTCTAGGCGCTACAGTCTGGAACCGCGCGACCGCTACGGTCGCAGGTTCGAATCCTGCCTCGGGCATGGGTGTGTGTGATGTCCTTAGTTCTAAGTTCTAGGGGACTGATGACCTCAGAAGTTAAGTCTCATAGTGCTCAGAGCCATTTGAAGCCACAATAAGGCACACCCATCAGTGCTAGAATGGCAGTGTCTGCTGCGAACAATATTGGTACGTAGCTAAAAGTGGCAAAGAGCGTAAACATTCCAGACGCTGCACTAAATCAGACAACTTCTACCGATCACAGAGGGGCCAAGATAAAGTTTCCGGCCTGCAGTGTGTTATATTTGCCTAATAGATTACAAAAAAAAAGTTTCCGTTATTTTAGAGCATTCGGACGCTTTGTTCGTTAAAAGCTAGTAGTGTGATCTTATTGCAACTTTAAGGGGCAGATAAATTTTCTCCCTAAAGTCTCGATCGCTCCACATAAGATATCTGTTAATTTGGAACCCTGGAGAAAGATACTTGTGGCCGTAGATCTGCTTCGGACTAAAATATTTATTTACTACTTTTCCATCTGTCTCGTTTTCATATGACTGCACCTTCTGTTTAATGTACATGACTTTTATGAGCAAATATTAAGGAAATAGTTATGTTTGTGTTGTTGAATGCGACATTGACGAGGTAGAGAGAATGAAATCCACTAACAGGAAAACGTGTGTTTGTTTATAACGTTTTCAAAGGAGCCATCAAACTCATGTTCTCCCAGCGACCTGGTAGCGACTGCAGCTTCCCTCTTATGACTCCATAGTAATTTGAAATTCTGCGTTTAGAGAAAGCAAGAATGCATTTAGAGATAGCAGTTCCACAGAGATAATGACGTCTGTCAGGTGAAATGATACAAAATCTTCTTACATCCAGCAGCCAAAAGGCCATCAATATTTTTACTATCGCCAGTGGCGTGTAGTTCGACAGCCTTCATGATTGTGGTTCGGATACTTTGTTTCTTTTGGACTACTTTGGTCGTAGTGGTTCCTTCTGCATCTGGATGTTCTAAACACCAGATTCCGAAGACGCAGTGCTGTCCGCCGGTTCCGTCTTGCCTGGGTTATTCCATTGTTGTATTGGTTATCAGACGTTAGGTGGATTTTGCAAGGGTGTTGGTCTGCGTTTAAACTGTCACTAGTTTTGAGTTCCCATCCGGTTAAGCGCATAAACTCCTGTCTGCCTGTCTCACCGTTTACGAAGTTGAGGGGCCGGCCGGTGTGGCCGAGTGGTTCTAGGCGCTTCAGTCTGGAACCGCACAACCTCTAAGGTCGCAGGTTCGAATCCTGCCTCGGGCATGGATGTGTGTAATGTCCTTAAGTTAGTTAGGTTAAGTAGTTCTAAGTTCTAGGGGACTGATGACCTCAGATGTTAAGTCCAATAATGCTCAGAGCCATTTGAAGTTGAGTGACTTTCCCAGGTCGATCCTTGGAGCGCTGTCTGAGGCCCACTTCCCTCTTGATTTGGTCAGATTGTGATGATAGTTTTTTTCATATTTTAATTTTGGATTATTACTGTTTGGGCCTTCAGTCGACAAAGAGTGAATGTCTTGTTAATAAGGCTTTCAGCCGTGAGTGTAACTCGTCTTAAGAAATTTTAATTAGACAAAATACCTTAACACTGAAATGTTGATGATTGTTCTTTAAATATCTCTCGAAGAAAAATTTGCTGTCCAGACCTCCAGCCGTCCAACTGTTTTTTTTTTTTTCGAGTTGTTACTATTGGAGCCTTCAGCCAACAAATAATTAGAAATTCTTGTCAGTAAGGCATCCAGCCGTGAATGCAATTGGTCTTAAGAATTTTTGATTAGATATTGTCTCCTAAGAGTGAAATTTTGATGATTGTCTTTTTTAAAATATTTTAGTGTATCTTGGAGAAGTTTAACTGGTTCTTAAGAATTTGCTATCCAGGCCTTCAGCCGTCAAATTGTTTTTTGATTTATTACCCTTGGGCCCTTCAGTCAAGAAATAATTTGAATTTCTGGTCAATAAGGCCTTCAACCGTGAGTGAAACTTGGCTAAGAATTTTTTTAATTATACATTATCTTGAAAGTCAGATTTGATAGTTGTTCCTTATTGTCAACTTTATTTGCAATTGTTTCCAAATAAAGTGTAGGTGATTAAAAAAATAAAAAAAACTGAGCAACCAAGGGTAACTGATTACGGCCCCGTCCACACCGAATGCTGCCTTTCCCTAAGTACCAGGTCTCAATGCCCTTGTGGTAGCGCTCGATTCATAAGTAGGGACGAATAGTCGGAATCAAATTTAAAACTTCTCTGTAGTGTCTCATGAAATAAAACTGTTGACGTTGTTTGACACATCGGGTTGGGACTATGGTTCGGCGGCCACTATGGTGCTGTAAGAGAAGAGAAGCCTAGTGTCGGTACTGGATTATACGCTCTCCCGTCTCTCCAAAACTACGACGTCTCTTTCGTTTTTTGTTTGTTTGATTGTTTGTTTCGCACATACATAGAACCGCACGTCATTCAGTATTAGCTGTCGTGTGTTTTATATCCATAGAGAGTACAAATTGCATTTTATAAGTAATAAGAAGTAGTTGATTGCGTAACTTCTGCGCTTTTACGTAACCAAAGCAATTACTTTTGATGCGGGTACAACTTATCTGTAAAAACATAGAAAAATATTTATAATTATTGTTGTTGTTTTGTACTCAATAGAACGTTGTTCATGATGAACAAAGGAAGAATTTCCTGATATTATTGATAAATGCGGAAGTCGATTAAGAATAATAGAAACATGATCTATATCAATTAGACGAAGTACTGAAGCGATGTTTTATTACTATCCTTTATTTATTTTTTAAGGAAACTGTATTTCCTAGAGGTATATGATTTTTACTACGACATCCCTTTGTTTAACGTTACAGACCAATAATTTTCTAACAAAACCTGAATTAAACATCGTCAGTTTAAGTTTTGCTGTAAATACTGTTAAGTTTTAAGTACCAGGTTCGAAGATAACTATGTCAGTCAAAAATGCTCCGAGTGCTACCCAGCTCTTTATGCACTAAGGAGCCAAAGAAACTGGTACACCTTCCTCATATCATGTAAAGCTCTCGCGAACACGCAGAAGTGCCACAACATGACGTGGCATGGACTCGACTAATGTCTGGATTAGTGCTGCAGGAAACTGACACCATGAAATCCTTCAGGGCTGTCCATAATTCGATAAGAGTATGAGGGGATGCAGGTCTCTTCTGAACAGTACGTTGCAAGGCATCCCACATATGCTCAATAATGTTCAGGTCTGGGGAATTTGTCTTATTTAGGCTTTGCCGACCGCCGCGACGCATTCTGGCTGTTTACATATCTCTGTATTTGTATATGTACGCCTATACCAATGTCTTTGGCGCTTCAGTGTATATAGTGCTGTTGTGTGTGTGCATGATGATGGTTGTCGAAGTGAGAGAAGTATTGTTTTTCTATATTATTACTCATGAAACTGACTGTTAATACTAGTGTATGGTTCAGCAATTTTTCGTACCAGATGTTGGTCAGTGATCGAAACCGGTAGCAATATAATAAATTGTTGTAATGCAGCCAACAGTTACGAACTTCTTGAAACCTTTATATATCCTCACTTAACTTGTAAACGTACACCGCTTCCGGTTATTAGGACGATCGCATACACAAAGAAAGGAATCGTTATGTGTTAGCGTGAGACAGGTATCCAACACATCTAGAGCAGACGTAATGTGGGTACCACCTTAACTGACCAAAGATACTAGCAAAATTACCGTAGTCTACGCTTGCGTACGATAGCCTACGGTATTCTACGGTAGTTTTACAAATGTGTAATACGTACTTCAACCTTTCACGAAATTTTTATACGTAGCTGTGTTTCATGATCGGAGTTAACACACTTGCCCTGACAAAGTGGCGGCTTGTTACAGATCTTTATTGTCCGAATGAAAGCACCACTTTTTATAATCACTTAGAACTGCGTTAGCACAAGAGAGCTTTAAAAGTTTTTGCCTCAGGAATGTATCATTTGAAGTAGCTGGAAGAAGCTGCTCCTATTATTTCCTTCCACTTTTGATGAGGAGACGCAAGGAGAAGTAGCGATGAATCTACTGTTATTTGCCTACCACAGACACTTGAGAACAGTTTTAGAACTTACCAAAGAAAAATTACTGGGACCGTGGGAAGGGTAGTTTTACCCAGCTCTCCAAGTTAGCATATGCAACGCAAGTCTCTCCGCCTCTGCCTCATTGATGAAACTCGCATTCACTTGAGCTTGCATACTGTACTCTAGCCTTGATATCTCTCAATTTATGCCCACACGACCGTCTATTACTAAATTTACGACTCCTTGGTGCCTGTAATTTTGTCCAATGAAGTGATCCCTTGCTTTAGACGAGCAGTGTCGCAAATTTCGTTTCTCCACCGTTCGATTCAGTACCTTGTCATAAATTATTCAATCGACGCATGAAATCTTCAGCATTCCTCAGCAGCAACATGTTTTAAAGGAGGGGTGTTCAACCTGCCGCCCAAAGCACGTATCAATGCTGCCCAAGGCGTGAGCATGTATTACAAGTTCGGTAAAAAAAAACCTCATGGAATTCCGATTATGTAAAGTTATGATAAATTAAAACATAATCCTAAAGACTGGATGCAATACGCAGCCATACTTTTCGATCTAATGCGTGAATCCGAAAATCTGTTTCCAGATTGTAGAAAAAATTATCAATTTTTGCATTTATGCGATACCTTTCACAAAAAATTTAGGTACGTTGCCAGAGAATTTTCATGTAGCATGCTTAGTGTTGCAGTCTAATGTACGACTAAAGGAAAAAATTTGATCATGCTTCTTTGTTGGACTTTTGCAAGCCATACCTAACCAGGGACAAATACCCCATGCTGCACAGTTATGTGTAATATTTGTCATCTTTGTTTGGAACCACATACTTCTGTGAACAGTTATTTTCAAGAGAAAAGCACTCAAAGAGTAAAAATAGAGCCACAATCTCAAATGAAGACCTTGAGAAAACTCTGAAAACCGAAACCACTTTTATCGAGTCTTATATTGATACGTTAGTTTCCCAGACTCGAAGTCAAATGTCACATTAATTCTACACCATCAAGTCACCTTAATGTGACCACATGTCAAAAGCATGAATAATCTGCTTTTGAAGTGTGGACCACTGCGAGACGTGCAGGAAGAGAGTTAACGACGCTCTGGAAGATACCGACAGGGATGAGGAGCCATACTGATTCCCGTGCCGTGGTCAGCTGCGCTATATCTCTCGCTTGGGGATCCACAGCGCGAACAGCCCGATCTAGGTTGTCCCACGTGCTGTGGCCTTCTCCACCAGACATCACGGCGCCTAGAGTATCGGCAACCAAAATGACAGCGTGCAGCCGCGGGTTGCATTCCTCGCAGGCACATCGAAGCACTACACAACCGACAGGCAATATTGATGATCGGCCACAACAACAACCGCACCACAGCAAAGACACCAGCGGCCACCAGGGGCCACTACTGGCCCACATAAACATAAGGAAGAGGTCGCTGCAGATCCCGGAACTATTTTCACACGTCAAACCTTGTGATGGAAAATAGTTCCGGGGTACTCATTCGCCGAAGCACTATAAACGCCGGCGATCGGCCGCACATCGTCATTTCATCGACCGCCAGCAGACGTGGATAGCTGCCACCCCGGCAACTCGGCTTGGATCTTCTCGCTGATCTCTGGAGTAGGCTTGGTATATCAGAGAAGTCTCTGGCGGAGACTAGTAGGAAATTATTTAAGTTGTTTTTTATATTATTATTGTATATACTTGTGATTCGAAGACAGGTCACTGTATTGTGTTGGTGTTATACTTGAAGAATTTGTTTTGGTTAGTTTAACAGTCCAATAAATTGTTTTCGGACTTTGTCAGTTTCTTCTTCTTACGCAGACATATGACCACCGATTTTCGATTGGGTTTAAATCGGGCAGTTTGGTGGTCAGGGGAGTACGGTAAACTCGTCCTGGTGCTCTTCGAAGCACACACTTGCACTGCGAGCTGTGCTGCACGTTGAATTTCCCTGCTGGTAGATGCCATCGTGCTGAGGAAAAGCAGACTGCATGTAGGGGTGCACATGGTCCTCAAGGATAGATGCACACTTATGTTAATCCACTGTGCCGTACAGAATCAGGAGTTCACCCTGTGAATGCAGCGAAAGTATTCGCTAGACCTTAACGTTCCCCCTTTTGGTGATAGATGCAGGGTGTTCGCTTTCAGTCATTTCATGCTGCTGGTGCCTAAAACGTGATTCGCCTGAAAAGACCAATTTCGCCACTCAGTGGACGTCCAGTTGCATTACTGGCGTACAAATTTAAATCTTCGTCGGAGATGAACAGCAGTCAGCATCGGTGCATGGACTAGGTAGCTACTGCCGAGGCCCATACACAGCAACGTCTGCTGAACGGTAATTGACGAGACCCTGCTGGTAGGCCTTGGTTCGTCTCGGCGCTCAGGTGCTCAACAGTTACACGTCTATTCGCCCTTACAGATATCCACAACTTTCATTCACCTCTGTCATATAAGGCTCGTAGTGCACCTTAGTGACCTCGGTGCCGGTTTTCAATAGCGCCATTTTGCCATGTACGGAGTATTGTACTTTAGCGACAGTAGCACACGAACAGTTAATAAGGATTGCCGTTTCTGGAATGCTTCCACCCTTGGCCCGAAAGCCAATGAACAAAATCTTCTGGACCTCAGATAAATCGCTCCAACTGCACTGTATACCACGTCGTCCAGATTCGCTTTACATACCCTCCACTGCTAGTGTTCCCCCTGCTATCTGTGAGTGATTATTGCACATTGTCGTGGAGCATAAGTGGTGGTCACGTTATTGTGACCTGACCTTGTATGGTCAGTAGTTACTGATACGTAAAACTACGAATGAAATGTCGTAAATAAAATGCCAAATAATTCCATCTTGCCTTTTTTAGAACAAAGAATCAAAAAATTTCTAAATTAGTTAAATGTGGTACATATATAAACGACATTCTTTTTTCCAAATACATTATATGCGGCTCAAAAGTACTCGTCGTCTTCCAGTGTGGCCCAGGCAAACTAAAAGGTTGGTGACATCTGTGTCGAGGGCTTTGGTTCGCTCCTTGTTTGAAATATATGTCGTCCATGTTTCACTTTTCTACAAGGATGCACTACAAACAAATATCGCCAGATAAATCTTCCCAACACTTGGTTTTATAATTGAAATTGGAAAATTTCTGTTTTCCACCAACTTATTTTCTGCAGTTACCAGTATGCACATTACATCCTCTCCACTAGGACAGAGTACAATTACCACACTGGAGTCGCATTCGGGAGGACGAAGGTTCAATCCCTCGTCCGGCCATCCTCATTTAGGTTTTCCGTGATTTCCCTAAATCGCTTTAGGCAAATGCTAGGATGGTTCCTTTGAAAGGGCATGGCCGACTTCATTCCCCATCCTTCCGTAATCCGATGAGACCGATGACCTCGCAGTTTGGTCTCCTCTCCCCCCCCCCCCCCCCCCACCCTTCAAATCAACCAACCAACCAGCAGAGTACAAAGCGAACCAGTAATATTTTTATTTCTTCTGTGATTTTTGGCTTTATTTTTGCGAAGAGGAGCCTTGCAGTAGATAGCTGTTTAGAAGCCAAACCGCCGAAGGTAACCTTTGGTGAGAAAGGGGGAAGGAAGCGACTCCAAAAGATAGTTAAGGTGCGCAGTTGTAACGACCAAGGACAAGAATCCTTGTTTTGGACAAATTTTCAAGCGTATCGACTTATTTATTAACCTCATTTACCAGTAGACAGCTCATAAAAGTTTTGATGAATCAACTACAGTTACTTCTTTTAAATTTCAGGCTATTGAGGCGTCGTCCAATGAGTACCTCCACTGAAGAACAATCGCACCCACGATGGATCAACTCCGACTTCTTGCAGGCTGCTCTGAAACAGGAAGAACCTCCGGGAGAAGACATAATAGAATCGATAAGTGTTGAAAATGCGTGCCCAGAAGGTTCCGGCTATATCAGCCGCATCTTCAGAGTGGCTGTCTGCACCAGGGTCAAAGGAACGTCCGAGCGTGCAGAGAGACGCCTGATAGTGAAGTGCTCTGCCGACGAAGGGCTGGTGAAGGCCGAGGCGGACAAGGCAGGGGTGTTCAGGGTGGAGTCCCTGGCACTGGGCAGCGTGATGCCGGAGGTCCACGGGCTGCTGGCAGCTGTCGAAGGGAGCGCTTTCCGCCCCCTGGCTGCGCGCTGCCTCCGCTGCGGCGACCTCCCGGCGGACTTCCTGCTGCTCGAAGACCTGGCCGCCGAGGGTTTTGTGATGGCGGAAGCGGGCCGCCCGCTGGACTACGAGCACTGCGCAGCCGTGCTGAAGGCCTACGCACGTCTCCACGCCGCTTCGGCGAGGGTCCTCAGAGATCGCGCCGACTGCAGAGAACGTCTGAGGGCAGACCCACTGGCCAGCGTGCGGGATTACATGCTGCTGCTGACCGGGGGCACATTCAGGGCTCTGGCGGACCAACTGAGAGCGTATCCCGAGTACTCCAAGTACGCCGACAGGTACTTACAAATCAGGGAGGATACAGTGGATCGAGTATTGGAGGAGCGGAGCAATAAAGACGTCCACCTGTTGGTAATGCTCCACGGAGACTGCTGGATGAACAATATCATGTTCAAGTACGACGCAGGGAAAGTAGCTGATCTTAGGTTCGTCGACTTTCAGGTAAGCACATGTTATTCTGTCACTGATAGTCGTAAGGAGGACAAACTCGACTGCAGTGGTACTTTGTATTCATATTACGAGCCGGCCAGTGTGGCCGAGTGGTTCAAGGCGCTTCAGTCTGGAACCGCGAGACCGCTATGGTCGCAGGTTCGAATGCTTCCTCGGGCATGGATGTGTGTGATGCCCTTAGATTAGTTACATTTAAGTAGTCCTAAGTTCTAGGGGACTGATGACCTCAGATGTTAAGTCCCATAGTGCTCAGAGCCATTTGAACCATCCTACGATTTTTAACTCTAAATGAAATTTTAGAGTACCTTAATCGACATCTAAGAACAAAATCTTCTCGGTTTACAAGCTACACCAATAAAATTCTCGAGCTTTAGACACCTGCCCCCGCCGTCGCCATCACGGGTCACTGACCGCTGGGTCTAAGCGTATTGGTCAGATGGAACTAAATAAAACTCCACGGAGCATTATTCCCGTTTCACTGTGTTATGGATGAGTACAAAATGAGGGAGTATGAGTGAATGGACCGTTATTGTTTGCAGTCAGTACAAAAAGTGTAAGCCATAAAGTCTCTTCTGGTGGTCATCTTTAGACGCCCATGAAGGGAATTCGGGGGTTCTTCGATTAATGAATTGCTAACGACGTGGAGCATTATAGTAGTTTTCGTATGGTTTCTGGTAGAGTTTTACTGGATGACATGATAAATGAGTTGCCTAACGAACAGCGTCCGTTGTAACTCTGAAAATTTTGTTCCGGTAAGTCTGCAGTCTTTTCGAATGAGTACCGGCGGCGGCCGCTGATCATATTCCCAAAGCAGGCAACATTGCCGGAAGTACGGAGGTAAGCTAAGTTTTCATTTTTTGAGAGTCGACTGCTGCAGCTAAAAGCGTATTCGGCTCCCAAATCTTGGAGGCATGATGAAACATTGGTTTCAGCCGATATCCCTGCAGCTTACTTCCTATTTTACTGGTAGTCACCGTAAAGTACCGTGCCAAAGCTGCCGAATCGGCTTCCTCCGCAGAGTCACAAGCAGTGTTTCGCCGGTACCAGCTGAAAGCGTTCGCTGTTTCTCGCTTACTGTAATATTTTACTCGCTACACCAGTTTCAGACGCCGCAGTTCAGCCTGTAGATGACCATCATCGGAAATCGTATGTGCTCTGTGTCAAAGTGTTTAGGGCTGCTTTCTTGTGCACAGGGTAATGAAAACTGCACTAACGGAACAAAATTCCAACACCGAGAAGGAGTTGATAGGCATGTTTCTACACCTGGAAAAATGATGCGTATTCAGATTTCGCTTCAGTCGCGTAAGATTGGGTGCTACTAGCACTACTGTGAGGATTCAAATCAGGTTTGCCTTAAATAAACGCTCTCGTGGTCGTGAGCATCAGTTGTCTTTGAGACTGGACGTGACAGTTAGTCAAAATGCCTTTAAGTTGACAAAGAGGCCAATATCAATATCTCGCTGAAGTTTAACGAGGTCCTGTAATAGTGCTATGAGGAACTGGATATTCCTTCTACGATGTCGCGAAAAGACTTGGCAAGAATGTTGCCGGGCTCCGCACGCAACGTGACACTAACAAGAGAGAAGACCACCGTGTTCGACGTATGCCTCTGGTGCATCGTGCGAGCTGACATCCCGAAACTGTTGGGGCTCACATGCAGTTCCTCTTCTCGGAAATGTCTTGGCTCAAACTCATCTAAGAGTTGAACCGCACGTGTCCCATTACACGCCCTAAATTACACACTTGTGTCCCCTTGGTTAAACTGTCTGGTTGACGGCAATTTTGCGAAATACAAAGTTAATACAACATATAGTAACATTAATAATAATATCGGGAACTACATTAACGACCCATAAATGATGTAGGCCACACAGCTGTGAGTGGTTAGAATAATGTTTATTTGGAAAGCAAACTAAAAGTCCCGAAGTACCACACAACGCGAAATTTTCTAAGTCGTTTCACTTCATAACCGCCTAAAGACACTGTCCGCTTTCACGTCTGCATCCGAACCGTAACCTTGGTGTCTCCAGCCGAACTGTCCGCTTTCGCATCTACACCCGCGCGCCGAATATCCTCGCTCAACTGACTAGGGCAGTTCCCTTTTCTGAAGCCGTCCATCTGATTGGCTACAGCTTATTCTACATTATTATACATTTTAACGTATTTAAATAATCAAAGCTTGACCACTGTCACGTTCTAAATAAAGTAACAATATCCATTACATAATAAACGTTAAATTCTTTTACATAAAACCAATAGAATTTCCTTCTTAGCTTTCAATGCCACGACCAGCACCTTGCACCAATGTGCTTTCTGATAAATAAATAAAGAACAAAAGTAACTACTATGCACTAAACTTTACAACTAATATTCTATTACCTAATGATTCAATAAGGTGTCATGATGTCATCGTTCGATGTGTTTTGTGTGGAGAAAATGATGACCTGATGCTTCACTGAAAATACTGGTAGTTTAAATTTACTGTATCTTTTAAAGAAATAAAGTTACAGAGCTGATATTTACAAAATTTGTCATATTAATGATGTTCTTTTATATGAAATGTCGATCGTTAAGATCGACCAAAGCGTTCAGATTTTAGCATTCAGGCCTTTGTTACAAAACTTGTTAATTTCACTTTAACAGTAAATCCTAACTTATTATAGAGATGACCAATATTCAAGTTTTATTGGGCTCACCATGAAAATTTATCGAGGATGTCAGATTAAAATTACTGAGGCTTGATTCCCTGCATTACTACAGAATTAAATAGTTTTCATAAGAGTTTCCCTTTGTGGCCGATCTTAGGTCCGCCATATTTAACAGTGCTACGTCTCCTTGGCCACAAAAGCCTTCTACTGGGTTTCCCTATGACGTAGGTTCTTGTCTGTCTCACTCGCACACTACAGTGCTTCGGCCTCAATAGACGCCTATGAGTTTCCCCATCTTGTGGTGAATCTGCGCCCTTTGTGGCATCTGGTCTACATCTACATTTATACTCCGCAAGCCACCCAACGGTGTGTGGCGGAGGGTCCTGGACGACGAGGTTCGTTTGACGATTCTTGAAGGCTGACTCTTTCAATCATACACTTAAATTAGAGCGAAATGCTCATTAACTCACAGTCGTACTGCATCTGCAGCAGCAGTCTGAGCAGCAATTGTCAACGTAGTGACACAATGAACTGTTACAAATTGGTTACTTCGAGGACACTTTAGGACACGCCCAGTAGCGTGCATTTCACTGACCCCAAACCACTACCACTTGCAACTTCAATGGTGTCAAGCGAGAGTTCATTGGAGGATAGGGTGGAAGGCTGTTGGGATTCCTGATGATAGCTGGTTCTGTCTCGGTGTCAGCGATGGCCGTGTCTGGGTTAGAAGGAGACCAGTTGAGAGCCTGCAACCAGCCTTCTGCGTGCTGGACACACTTGTTCAACATCTGGAGTTATGGGCTGGAGTGAAATTTTGTCTGATGGCAGGAGCATTCTCGTGGTTATCCCCCACACCCTGACAGCAAATTTATACGGAAGTCTGCTGATTCGATTTGTATCTGTTTTGGTGCCATTCATGAACAGTATTCCCAGGGGTGTTTTCCAACAGGATAACGCTCACCCACATACTGCTGGTGTAACATAACATGCTCTGCACAGTATCGACATGTTGCCTTTGCGTGGTCGATCACCAGATCTATCACATATAGGACATCATCGGGAGATAACTCCAGCGTCATCCACAACCAGCATTAACTGTCCCTGTATTGACCGACAAGTGTCAACAGCCATGAAGCGCCATCCCACGATCTGACACCCGGTACCTGTACCTGTACCTGTACGAAACAAGACAATGCATTGGCGTTTGCATGATTGCATTCAACGTTCTGGCTGTTACTCATTCACTTATGTACCAACGATTCACATTTGCAATGGTCTGTCTCGTGCTACCGTTACACTGTGATCATGCAGTGCTAATCACTTAAATATGTTACCCAGATAGATACTCCTGAAAGTTCATTACTCTGCAATACATTTTTTGTGTTGTGATTTTTTTTTCCGTCAGTGTATTTTCGTTCAAGTACGACGCAATTTGGTTTGGCTGCCTGCACACTTAATGACCATGACGGCCTCATCCCATCCGGTAATGGTTGCACGCAGTCAGTCTCCAGCTCTACAGAAACTTTTGTGAAGGGATGGAGGTTATTCACGTGAATAACAAAATGCTTGAGTGCTCTGGACGGGAGTGGAACCAAAAATGGATGCTTGGCGCTTGTAGAGAGACGGGAGTAGTAGTTTGCAGTTTGCAACACATCACGTCGTTGTCTTCCGCCGTAGATCGCAGCTACCGAGAGCTACCCTACTCGTCTCCGCATCTGCGTCACTTCGATCCTTTACCTGACGCTCCTGTCGGATCCAGCCACGGCAGCCAGCAGTTCTTACTTCTGAAGACGATGGCGCAGGAAGCTGTCGACACTTCGAGGATTTTCGTCTAAATGAAGCAACTCGAAAACTTCCACAGAAAGACTCCCGGGGAGTCTACATCTATGCTCCGCAAGCAGCATTACGATGAGTGGTGGAGTGTACTTCTGTATCACTATCTGTGTTACATTCACTAATGCTGCATGAGATGGACTGTAGGGAGGCGTGTTTGTCGGCTATATTTTCTTTGATTGACTTGACGTGGTCATTTTGCGTGTTTTTGTCGCAGGAATTAATGCGTAGGTTGGAACTTAAATAGTAGCAACACTGCTGTGGAGACACTATGCAATGGGATCTACTATTCTCGCTGATAGCACACGTTGACATACCTACCTTAGCTCCGAGCAAATGGACTCGCCCGTCCCACGTCACCGGTGTGCAATCAATCGAGAGAAACACAGTCACTTGTGAGCGAGCGGTCTAACGTAACGGTGTCACTATGTTTTAGAAACAGGAACAACGGAGTTGTATCAAGATTGAATGTGCCAGAGGTCCTACAACACGACAGTGTCTTCAACGTCTTCAAGAGGTGTGCGGGGAATCGGCATTGCCCTAAAGAACAGTGGCACGTTGGGTAAAAGCCTTCAACGGAGGTCTGCAAACTGTGCAGACATGCATCAGGCAGGTCGTCCTAACGTCTCTGAAGAAGTCCATGTTGTTGCTGCGTTAGTGGACAGTATTCGAGGCCATATGATTCGTGAGCTCGCCCACGAAACCGGATTAGCAAATAGGACTGTGGTTCGCATCCTGAAGCAACGCCTTGGTATGCAAAATAATGCATCACGATGGGTTCCGCATAACTTGACGGAAATGCAGAAATGGAGGCTTTACGACGCTGCTCATTCTGCGCAACCCACCCACCATTTTGCACGACAATGCGCAGACGTATAAAGCGCAAGCTGTGGCTGCTCTGTTCGGTCGATAGGACTGGGAAGTACTGTACCATCCACCATCCTGCCCGGATTTGATTCAGAAGATGAAGGAACCCCTTCGTGGCATTCGCTTCAGAACTGTTCCAAAGATTCGACAGGCAGTAGACCACTCCATTCGCACCATCAACAGAACAGGTCCTGCTAACGGTATACTACGCCTTCCACATCGCTGGCAATGGGTTCTACACAACGCTGGTGACTACTTTGAAGGACAGTAACAGGTGCAAACATGTAACCCTTTTGTATCGGATGTGAATAAATATTTGCCACTATTTACGTTCCAACCCTCGTATGTTGCCTGAATCATCTTGGAACATAATCTCTGAATTTCAACTGCCATCTTCTAGGTGATGCAGAAAGCCTCTCTTGTAGCGTGTGCCACAGCAATTTGTAGAACATTTTTGTAACGCTCTCGCACTTACTCAATGAACGAGTGACTAAACACGCCGCTCTTCGTTGATCTTCAGTAGATTGTAGCTCCTAAATATAGCTCGTAAATATCGCTGACTGACCACCAATACTCAAGAATCAGTCGAAGGAGTGTTTTGTAAGCTACTTCTTCTTTGCATGAATTAAGTTTCCTTAAGATTCATCCAATGAATGTCAGTTTGACATCAGCTTTCCCCAATACTAGTTCTATGTGGTTATACCGCTTTAAGTCGCCGCGAACGTCTTTTTCTATGTAATTTACAGTCGTTACTGTTTCCAATGAACTATCGCGAATGGATTAATCGGACGGCAGTGGATTTTTTCACGTGTTTACGAACCGTACCTTATATTTCAAAAATGGTTCAAATGGCTCTGAGCACTATGCGACTTAACTTCTGAGGTCATCAGTCGCCTAGAACTTAGAACTAAGTAAACCTAACTAACCTAAGGACATCACACACATCCATGCCCGAGGCAGGATTCGAACCTGCGACCGTATCGGTCGCTCGGTTCCAGACTGTGGCGCCTAGAACCGCAAGGCCACTCCGGACGGCGTACCTTATATTTATTAACCTTCAAGATCAACTGACAGTCCATGCACAATTCGTTATTCTTCTGCAGATATATATATATATCACTACAGTCTTGTGATGGTACAATAACGGCATCGACAGCCTCACGGACCTTTCGACATTATCTACGAGTAATTATGCCTACATTATCGTTTATAAACAGCAGAATATCATAAGGTGCATTCTGAAAATCGCCAAATACTAGTTACATTTTCACTTAAAACTTCCTGGCTAATATGCCGTGGTCGGCGTTTTCACTTAAAACTTCCTGGCTAATATGCCGTGGTCGATGTATAAAACTCTCCCCTGATGTTTCGTCTCCGACTGCGGGAGACATCCTCCGAGGTAATGCCCCACTTTATCTCGGAGGACGTCTCCCGCAGTCGGAGACCAAACTTCAGGGTAGAGTTTTGCACATCGACCACGGCCTATCAGCCCGGAAGTTTTAAGTGAAGACAATACCGGCAGCGAAAGCCTACATTGTATGATCACTAGATACGTTACAATCATTCTCCTTCGTTCATCCGCTGTGCAGTTCAGAATGATTGCCCCTATATTTCTGCATGCGCATTAAAAGTTTTTTAACGGGGAACGCGAGGGCCGTTTAGTAAGTAATGCAACACTTTTTCTCTGAAAGCAGGTTGGTTTTATTCCGTATTCAAATATAGAACATTATTCCCTACTTCTTTGGCTACAAAATCATTTTTTTCAACAGAATCTCCTTTCAACACGACACTCTTACGCTACCTTACAGGGAGCGCCTGTCTCCCTGCATACTACCATTCTACTGGTCGACATCGGAGCCAACGTATTGCTGCCTCAATAAAAAGAAAATGGCTCTGAGCCCTATGGGACTTAACATCGGAGGCCATCAGTCCCCTAGAACTTAGAACTACTTAAACCTAACTAACCTAAGGACATCACAGAAATCCATGCCCGAGGCAGGATTCGAATCTGTGACCGTAGCGGTCGCGCGGTCCCAGACTGTAACGCCTAGAACCGCTCGGCCGGCGCTGCCTCAATAACCTTCTCGGCATCCACTTACTGCTGACCGCGGAGTGCATCCTTCGTTGGGCCAGACAGACGGAGATCGGAAGGTGCGAAAACCGTGGTGTGTGGTGAATGAGGAAGAACAGTCCAATGAAGTTTTGTGGGCCCCTCTAGGATACGCAGGCTGGTGTGAAACCTTGCGTTGTCATGGGGAAGGAGAAGTTCGTTTGCGCTTTTGTGGCGACAAACACACTGAAGCCGTTTGTTCAATTTCCTGGGGGTAACAGAGTACCCTTCAGAGTTGGTCGTTGCTCCACGAAGGAGGACATCAAACAGAATAGCCCCTTTAGAGTCCCCGAAGACCGGCGCCATGGCTTTACCGGCTGTGGATGTGGCTTTGAACTTTTTCTTCGGAGGAGGGGTAGTGCGGGCGCTACTAGATGGATCGCCGTTTGTTTCCGGTTCGAAATGGTGAACCCATGTCTCCTCGCTTGCTATGTTGCTCGACAAAAAATTGTCACGATCTGCCTTGTAACGCTCACGAAATTCCGCACAGCTGGTATTTTGTTGCTCTTTATGGTCATCCGTTATGCGGCGGGGAACCCAACACACACACACACACACACACACACACACACACACACACCGTTAAGTACCCCAACTAGTGCATGAGTGTGTCAGCACTGCCAACAGGACGGTCCCTTTGTGCTGCGAGGCGTTTGATTGTGATCCGTCAAGCACCTCGGATAAGAGTCTGCGCACGTTCCAATATTGAAGAAGTCACAGCTGTGTGCGACCGGCAGCCACGCGGGACAACTGGCAGGTCTGCGCAACCTCGTTGCGATGATGACAGACGCCTCACATAACGACTCATCATGCTTATGTTCATTGCCAGCTCTCCGTAGACATTCTACAAGCACCTATGAACATGTGCGATGCTCCGGTCTTACGCCAAAAGAAACTCAATAACAGGTCTCTGCTTGGAACGCACCTCCACCACTGAGCCATTTTCAAGGCTACGTATAGTGCCAGCACATGTTGTCGGAACTTCATGAAACTGTAAGGACTGAAGCGGCAATATTAGACGAGGTCCCGCTACAAATTCCGCGTTTTTCAATCGAAACTGGTCGAGAAAAATGTACTGCATTACTTACTGAACGCCCCTCGTATCATCGTTTTTACAAGATGTTCGACGATGGCAGAAAATTACTTTCTTCGTCGCATGATTTTCATCGCTCACACAAAACGACGGTCGAGAATTTTGTAAGTAATATTTCCCTGCAGAGGATTCTGTGCATGTTCTGGGAATCAGACCGATTAACAAGAGTTCGATATCAGATAATCACAATTATGTAACTCTTTGAGATAACGAGATATGATAAAATTTGTAGCATGTCCAATCGGGTCCGGACAAGATATCATCACGGACCAGAGACTATAGACGAACTGATAATGTAAAGGAAAATGAAGTTGTGCACTTACTGGGATGTTGGGACATCCCCGGCTATCAGTGAGCTCCGGTCCGGCAGACATCAGTTAGGACAAGTTTGGATGCGTAGGAACTCTCTATCTTATGTGTGGCTCACCGACTTGGTATAAACCTTTATAACTCGTGCCTCATTCGTTACTTACGTGTTACACTTTGCAACACTCCGGTGTATGTGGGTGAAAGTGAGTTAATTTATATTCTTGTTGATAATGATGAGGAAACAGGGTGAGAGAAACACATTTCCTAAATTGAAAGTACCAAGAAGACCATTAGATTAACATCACACTCCCAAATTCTGAATCACCAACAGCAGTGTAACATACCAAACGTTGCCAAAAAGCTTGTTAATCAGAAATTTCATGTGACGACACGTCCTGCGCTTCTCCGCCAGATACAGTTTTAGAACTGATCGGTTGTAGAAAAACTGAACAAGAGCTTGGAGTATGAGAATTACATATGTTATGAAGTCCCTCCCTCCCCTCCCCCCCTCTCTCCTACGCCCATCCACAATATGATGTAGCTGTAACTAAGAGCGTGTAAATGTCATGATGTGGAATGAAAGGGTCCTGTGGCGTACAAGGATAGTATGTTATCCCTCAAGTATTAAAAATGTCTGCTAAAGGATCATATCGAATAAATTGTCGACGAACCTTTTCCCACAGGGGTGGTACTGTGATTCTTCAAAGTCGCCCCCCTCGTCATGTGCTGTTGAAATTTTGAGGGTGGACCTAACTGAACAAATGGCAATAACTCGGGCTCAAATACCTATCTAATATAACGACCGCTACTTTGATTGCCCTCAATAGGTAAATATCGTCATCCAGTGGCATCCTAAATCATCACCACCATTGACAGTTCTCCCCTACACCGCACAACAATGCAAGCTTACTTGGTTGTGGTTACGTGGTAGTATTTACCAATGCCACACCTAAATTTTAATATCGATGTTTAAAACAACTTCTACACCGTATTGGGAGGCAGGACTCCCATTATTGCGAGCTATGAAGAACAAGATCGCATTAACTATATTGTGCTCGCCTGCCAGTGACCACACAGGCAACGAATACCATACTTTGTCGGCTGATGAACTTGAGATACAATGGACGTCGCTGCACAACATCAGAGCACAACACCTCTGTCTACAATAGATTTCAGCGTGTTGAAACTACTGTAGAACTTCTTTGTTGATGAAGGTCCGAAAAATTACAATATCTGGCTCAATCAAGACACACAAGCATAATCTCTGTAATGTTCACAGAGAAGAAACTCAACATTCGGACTTGTGAGAGTCTGTGCGTGGCATATTGGCGGTTGTAATCACAGGGAAAAGAATGTGGTCGCGTTGCGGCGGGGCGGGATCGGTCTTCTGCACTCTCTCTCTCTCTCTCTCTCTCTCTCTCTCTCTCTCTGTTGAAAGTCCACCTACCTCGATATGCTTCTTTCCGACGTCTCTTCACTCTATAGTAGCAGATACGTGCTAGGCTGTGTAAAGTAGCGTTGATGAAACCACTACGTAATACCTACCACACAAAGGCCTCGTAACTCGAGTTGAAAGTCAGTTTCTAAAAGTTCATTTTTAAAAAATCGGGCGTCGGAGGATGCAGTTTACTTGCAGAAAGAATTTAAAATTAGACTGAATCTGCTTTTTATTCATATTGAAACACATGAAATGACTATCAAGTCCGTATTTAATATGGTTATGCTATATCATTCATAGTTTACTGTCTGTTCGATATAGTTTCACTCGAAAAGCAGCCAGAATTTTTGCAAGTCCGACCCGACTAATTTTCATATTCTACCAGGTACCGACCCACAACTACTCGCGAGTTAAACATTCGGTCGTTTCAGTGATCTTCTTCGAAAGAAGTGCTCACCAAAGTATTCCGTACAGAGCACGATACATGCCACACGGAATTGTTACTACCACCAGAAAGTTCACATGCTCATAACTCTCAAACTATTTAATTTAGAAACACCAAACTTTCATTAAAATGTTCGTAACTCCAGTCGCTTCAGTCACAAGGTATTCTAACAGCAATTAACTCACCATCTCTTCATTTTTCAGAGTACTTTTACAGAGTTATCTGACATGGTGTTATCCGTAGGCCATTTGGCAAGCAACTATCTCGACTCATTCTACTCACTGCCCACACCTCTAGATTCGCACGGGAACAGCTTAATGCTGATTGGTTGTTGAGCTAAACGACCAATCAGAATGTTCCTAGCAGATCATTCTCGCTGCAAAAATTGCTTATCCAATCAATAATCTGACAGTA
Source organism: Schistocerca cancellata (assembly GCF_023864275.1). NCBI lineage: Eukaryota > Metazoa > Arthropoda > Insecta > Orthoptera > Acrididae > Schistocerca > Schistocerca cancellata. The sequence goes on from NC_064627.1 coordinate 551,638,480, forward strand.
ATTAACGTCATTAAAACTTCAATTTCTAGTATATTGTTTAATCAAAATAAGCGAAGTACGAATTATTCTCCAAATTGATAAATAAACTTATTCCGTCTCTAACTTTCATTCTGGTAACTTTTATACAAAAGAAAGCTCACACGGTCATACATCATCTGAATTATGGTTGCACCGTAACTTTTCCACGGTCTATTTGTACAAGGTTTTATGAAAAATGACGTATTAACTTTTAACGTATATCCCACATGCACTCTCTCAATCATTCTCACTCTCACATCACAACACAATCAAATAATAATATATTTGACTGATTTTTTTTATTACGTAATGCACAGTGACTAAAGTGTTAAAAAAGAAAATCCTAATTAATTGATTTTTATGCACTGGTAACTTTGTAATGGCTTCAAATGATAATGCAAGTCAATCTGTATTTGTTCCTACCAGGGTTTTTTAAAAAAAACAAGCATTGGTTTTAGGACTTTTAGGTAACTTTCATTATCTCCGGCACTATAATAAATAAAAATCTGAAATTTTGAGAGCATCATTCAATTAATAACAAAAGGCTGTGTACCAAATTTGAAAAAAGTCGGATAATAACCAATATGGATTATTTAGATTCGTAGAGGGTATGAATCTTCGTATTGACTGACTGTTACGCTATGCAGTTCTCTCGGCAGGCAGTCAGCTACCCTGTGAGATAGCGCCACAATACCAAACGGCTACGTGCCTTACTGCAACTAATGTCATCTCGTAGTAACTTGCTAAGTTACAGCGTGATTACAAATTTGTGTTATATATGAGATGGTTGTATAATTTTTAGATCAATGACAAATAACAAGTCATCTCTAAAGGAAAGATTAAAATGAAATTAGTCCGAATACATTCAGCATGCTAACCTTGCGATACTGTGCCTATTGCAGTACGAGGTATCTCTGATTTATGGGCAGTGGACACGGTAGTGTGGGTGGCACCCATCGCTACAGCTCGTAATGGATGTCATCGAATCTATCAGGACTGATTAACAAAGATTGAGACAGATCTTTTTCACAATTTGTGCTACTCCATTTCAATGTTTACATTTATTTTCAAAGTACGCACCTCCTACTTGAATGCGCTTTTTATAGCGTCGCTGCCAGTCGTCGA